>NC_143091.1:303030-606060 GCF_061535455.1 Colias philodice | reverse complement strand
CAGATAGTTTTAAAATAATAGTTTTTTAATAGGTATGGACAATTTTATCACTTGTTTTGTTAAGACGCGATTCTGCGATATGTCCTATGTTTTGTTCTTTCAATAAATATATAAAAAATATTAGTTTCACATCAAATACATTTTAGGTACCTAAGACATGCCTTATTTATGATTGCTCTTAAACTCGAAACAATAAACTTTTGACCATCAATGTTATTACAGCAGAATTACTTGCATTTCCTTGTTTAAAGGTGATCTTGTGAAAGGGCCTATCTATCGCAATAGGGCGTAAGAAAGGTGAACAGCCGTCACGGGTGTGCCCACGGCGAGACAGACAAACAATTATGTGGTATCGATGATAACTTATAGTCTATAGAGGCTCCCTTGGTTTTATGGGAAATGGTTGTTCTATTTGGAGTATAGAAAATTGATTTTTGAGGGAATTAGGTTATGAAGATAAAATAAATTTTGAGTTTAAGCTCTGCTGTTTTAAGTTAGATATAGAAGTTTGAAATGCCCGTTATAGTAAATGATTTGGCTTTATTTAATTACTAGATTTCCGCCCGCGGCTTCGCCCGCGTTTTCAAAGGAAAACCCGCATAGTTCCCGTTCCCGTGGGATTTCCGGGATAAAACCTATCCAAGTTACCCACTATATGTGTGCTCAATTTCATTGTAATCGGTTCAGTAGTATTTGCGTGAAATAGTAACAAACACACACACACATCCTCACAAACTTTCGCATTTATAATATTAGTAGGGTGAATACCTATTTATTTTCATGTTCGATCTATTTATTCATTAACTTTATATGAACAAGAAGCATCCATTCTTAATTTTAAAAGGTCCTCGATGATATAGTAGAATTTACTACAGTTAACATGCGGGTTGATCTGAATTAATTAACCGAATTACATCTTAATATAAACGCATCAGTGACAAGTACCAACATCAGTTCTTATCAATGGACCTTTTATCTTTTGTTATCGGACATGTTTGTAGTTATTATCAGTAATTAATTTTTCGGCTAAAATACTACACTTGTATAGTGAAATGTATTGGAAAACGTTTTTTGGGTTTTCGTTTCGTATTATTTATTTTATTTATCTATTATGTCTAAGTGAAAAGTAAGAATAAATAGAAAGAGATACGTATTATGGATATAATATGATGCCCTTACGAAAAATTTTATATTTGCCTCTTTTCATTGATTTCGATTTTAGATGTACATACATACATATTATATCATTCCACATCTTTAAATATATATTCTCACATACAAATAATCGATACTATATACTTTATCGATAATTCAACAAATGTATCATATGGTTCACGTATCAAGGAAGTGCAGAGACCACGTTCCAGAGGCATGCATCAATATGTAGGATGCGTTCGTTTTTATAAGCAGCCTGTGTTGCCAGTTGCCAGCGAGTTGGTATGTACTATGTAGAATCACAGATAATAATATAATACTGTATAGAATATTATGAAATGAAAAGAAGTGAAACTTATTGGTTGCTATGTAGCAGATGATAAGTTAAGAATGTGATTTGTAATATTGTATACCATTTTTTGAGGAGTACAAAAAGGAAAATTCATCTTTTTTCTTCCATATCATGGGATAAATATATAAAAAATGCTATATAACTCTAATGGCCATAAAATACAGCACAGGTTTATACGTAGCAGGATGGCCAGAGTCTATTAAAGTTATACAAAGGTGAAATAGAGACGTTATTTACCTATTATTATTTTTATAACCGTTTTAATAGACCAAGAAATACATAAGTAGCCATATATGATATAGTACAAGAGCAATGTGAAGCACATGATTCGTTAAAATAAACAGAAAGTACCTACTAAAACTTGAAAATTACAAAACGCAATAATCAAATGTTCACCACGTAAACTTGACTTGCTTTCAATACCCAGTTACATACGATTTGTAATTAAAAGAAATCCATTCTGCTCAGGTATCAACAATATATATTTGGGCTTCTGGCCGCGATTGTACAACTGTGCGTCCTTTTTGTGTTTATATTATATTGTTTTTTGTACAGTCGTGGTGAAAATTCTATAATAAATAAATATAATCTATACTTAATATTATAAAGAGGAAAAGTTTGTAAGTATGTATGTAAGTATGTATGTATGTATGTATGGTTTTCACGCAAAAACTACTGGACCGATTTCAAAAATTCTTTCACCATTAGAAAGCTGCATCTTTACTGAGCAACATAGGCTATATTGCATTTTCAAAAAAATTAGAGATCCTTACCAAAAATGCAATAATGTAACCCAAGGTGTAAAAAAATCCTCAATAAAACTTCTGTCATCGCGTGCGCTGCGGAATCTATTGAAGATAGAACAAAAAAATGTTCTACAGTATTATAGAATGGATCAATATCTACAAGAAAGTCCGCGATACCATATGTCCATCTTCAGTAGTTATGTTACTACAACAACTTTTTTACGTTTTCAAAGTAAATAGAAGTGCCGACAGTAATCAAACCATGTTATCCATACACATATATTAATCCTTATCCCATTAAATGATGTTTTATTATAGACTGTTTCAATACCAGCAAAATACTTTTTAAATGAAAAGAATTGGATATTCCATTCAAAAGATATAACGAATTTAAAAGTGTCAATCTACAGAAAATAGTAGGTATACTGTTCGAGCAGGCCGTAGTGCGGGGGTCACGGAGGAATTCTACCAATATGCGTCTTGACGGAACACAGTGGGGTTTTGGTCGGTAGGAATCCGACATAACCCACGGCCCCTCCCCTGGAGGCCGTGGGTATCTATGAAAGATTTCCCCACTAAAACAAAAAAAAAAAAAGGCCGTAGTGCGGGACGGGGTAAAGGTGATTTTCATGTCCGACCTATAGTAGACTTTTCACTGTAAAGATATCGCTATCTATGCGGGTGAAACCGCAGGGCATTGCTAGTAAATGATAAAATACATTTATTTTGTTTTCTCGTTGGTATTTTAAAATGTTCTTCTCCAAAAATTGTACTTTGTATATATGTGGTGATAATCTAAATTCTTCAATTAATAAATAATAACGAATTTTTTGTTCTGTAAGTTTTTTAAAATGTTCTTCTATATATCGCGATGATACATGTATAATTGTATAGGTAGTATTTGGTATTTTATTGTTCAGATTCATTGAATACGTTTCTTCATAATACGTGCAATGGATTTCAAATGAGTCTTTATTATGCTAAGGTCGGATTTCGACCACCGGATTAGCTAAGTTATAGAATACTAGCAATGCCCTGCGGTTTCACCCGCATAGATAGCGATATCGTTACAGTGAAGAGTCTACTATAGGTCGGACTATAGGTTTAATTTTAAATCACATGAAAATCACCTTTACCCCGTCCCGCACTACGGCCTTTTTTTTTTTGTTTTAGTGGGGAAATCTTTCATAGATACCCACGGCCTCCGGGGAGGGGCCGTGGGTTATATCGGATTCCTACCGTCCAAAACCCTACTGTGTTCCGTCAAGACGCATATTGGTAGAATTCCTCCGTGACCCCCGCACTACGGCCTGCTCGAACAGTATACCTACTATTTTCTGTAGATTGACACTTTTAAAAATTCGTTATATCTTTTGAATGGAATATCCAATTCTTTTCATTTAAAAAGTATTTTGCTGGTATTGAAACAGTCTATAATAAAACATCATTTAATGGGATAAGGATTAATATATGTGTCTGGATAACATGGTTTGATTACTGTCGGCACTTCTATTTACTTTGAAAACGTAAAAAAGTTGTTGTAGTAACATAACTACTGAAGATGGACATATGGTATCGCGGACTTTCTTGTAGATATTGATCCATTCTATAATACCGTAGAACATTTTTTTGTTCTATCTTCAATAGATTCCGCAGCGCACGCGATGACAGAAGTTTTATTGAGGATTTTTTTACACCTTGGGTTACATTATTGCATTTTTGGTAAGGATCTCTAATTTTTTTGAAAATGCAATATAGCCTATGTTGTTCAGTAAAGATGCAGCTTTCTAATGGTGAAAGAATTTTTGAAATCGGTCCAGTAGTTTATGCGTGAAAACCATACATACATACATACATACATACTTACAAACTTTTCCTCTTTATAATATTAGTATAGATATATAAGGGAATAAAAATAAGTTGTCAAATAAAAATATCTTATAGTTTTAAATATAATGTTTATTTGTATGTAGGTACTTTATTCAATTACAGTACGGGCAGTATTGTAGTACCTAGTATAATTATATTTAAGTCTTGAATTGTATGTGGGTTGAAATCAGACGTTGCCTATATTTCAATTAAATTCTCAATTCACTTGCACAATCAAGTTTCAAACTCAATATTTTACATGAAATTTAATGTTCAACATTACAGTTAGTTCATTTACATAATTCAAATTACAATAAACATTTAAACTCGACCGTGGGAACCCAAAACTAATTTCGTTGCATCATGGTCTATAGCTTTAATTACATTTTTAATTAATTATCTAACTTGCCGCTTCACATATTGTTTTTATTTCATACTTAATTTCATAATATAAAAAAAAAATACGTGTGGCACTCGAGGACTGCCGCGGTAAAGCTATTGCATAGCATCTCATGCTCATCATAATTATGCACTGTGACGCGGCCGGTTGTAGCGGGGGTGTTAGGTTTTTTCGTTACGGAATTTTTACATTCGGTCGCCGCGCTCAAAGTCTGAGATAAAAGCTATGCAATAGCTTAATAATTGACAGAACGCCTACCATTTGCCCTCTAATGATTTGGACAGACAAAAAGAATTAATTTATCTTCGAAACACCTACTTAATCTTTCTAGTGAAGCAGTTTCACATAGTTAAATTACATTAACAAAATTTCACATTTAATATGAATATTTACACCCATATTTGGGTTAACAACTTAAAATGCGGTAAAAGCGTCAATGTCGAAAATCGAAATAGGTATATTTTTATAATAAAACACAAGGAACAAGGAAAAACAATTTAAAATCATGTGATATTTCTTATCTTTCTTTATGTCTAAAAATAGGATGTTTAATAGACAAGCAAGGATGTTAAAATCAAAATCGTATTTATAAAATGGTGCCATCGCTCTTTATCGATGTGCTAAATCTTTTATCATTTCTCTGATTATGTAAATGTGCTACGAATAAATATATTTATTACTAGCGGTCCGCCCCGGCTTCGCCCGTGGTACATGTTTACGTTTTCTCTACGTAAAAACCATCCTCGTACTTCAAGGAATATAATAAAAAAAGAATTATCGAAATCGGTTCAGCCGTTCTCGAGTTATGCGCTTACCAACACATTTTGCGATTCATTTTTAGGGTTCCGTAGCCAAAATGGCAAAAACGGAACCCTTATAGTTTCGTCATGTCCGTCTGTCCGTCTGTCCGTCTGTCCGTCTGTCACAGCCGATTTACTCGGAAACTATAAGTACTACAGTGATGAAATTTGATGGGAATATGTGTTGTATGAACCGCTACAAAAATATGACACTAAATAGTAAAAAAAAGAATTGGGGGTGGGGCCCCCCATACATGTAACTGAGGGATGAAATTTTTTTTTTCGATGTACATACCCGTGTGGGGTATCAATGGAAAGGTCTTTTAAAATGATATAAAGTTTTCTAAAAAACATTTTTCTTAAAGTGAACGGTTTTTGAGATATCAGCTCTCAAAGTCGTAAAAAGTATGTCCCCCCCCCTCTATTTTTATAACTACGGGGTATAAAATTCTAAAAAAAATAGAGGTGATGCATGCTAATTAACTCTTTCAACGATTTTTGGTTTGATCAAAGTATCTCTTATAGTTTTTGAGATAGGTTGATTTAACTGTAATTTATTATATTTGCTGCTACGGAACCCTTTGTGCGCGAGCCCGACTCGCACTTGGCCGGTTTTTATATATAAGAAGATTTGCATGTGGTTATTGTTACATTTTGTTTTGTTTTATTTAAATTATAATTTTTGTTAAGTGTCTATGTGCATATTATTTTAATACTACTTAATTGTTATGGATTTATGTATTTAGATGTAGGTTTTATTTTCTCTTGAGGTTTATAAACAAAATAAAAAATTATAATTATATTTTCTTCGACTTTCGTTTATGGATATGGTATGTATGCTTTGGAGCATGAACAATTACTTTTTTTATTAAATAGGTTGTATTTCACAATTTTCTGTCAACTGTTTTCAAAAAATATGATCCAATTTTAAACGACAATCTTCTTAAACTCGACTTGTCAAACGGTTAAAAACGGATTATTGTGACTGTGTTGTGACTCAAAAACAATTTTTATGTGTAATCATGACGTTTTAACAAAGGAAAATCCGCAGTTATTTCACAGATGTAATCTTGAGAGATAAGATGATATTCTATTCCCAATACGCAAATAAGAAACAGTCAATTTTTGATTACCGTTGAGATCGCTCGTCTTATTCAAGACTTGTTGATTTGAATTTGATTTGATTTTAAATTTGAATGGAGCTTCACTATGTTGATTATTCGAGCAGCACCGTATTATTTGAGTAAGTTCTCTTTGTTATAATTGGCTCATTGTTTTATTCATAACTGTACTATGGTATGATATGCAAACCACTTGGTTATTTGACCACAAATTATTGTTCTTATCGTCTACATTTTAGTGTAATGTGGTCTACATGAAAGTAGAAAAATGTATTTTTTATTTAACTATTCTTTATTTCACTATATTTTTTATTTTTCTATGAGAATAATTAACACCATGATTTCTTATTATTTTAGTTAAAAAGTGTATTTAATTTTATTGTATTTAATTTAGTAAATCTTAAATAATAAAACTGTAAATGAGAAATTCGTTGTAAATATAAATTAATGAACAAATTGCGCATTATTTTTCAAATCTACTTGCGGTCTGAAAATGTGGGTTATTATTTTATATCGTAATTTTCTGCGGTTTTAATAAGAAACTTATTTTTCATCCTTAGAGTATAGGTAACATTATTTTATGTAGGGGTAAACCGAGATAGTGGTTCATCTAGTAACAGTTACCGTAACCTAGGTATTAGGTATTAACCTAGGTATTAACAGTAACATAGGTAGAGCTTCTACCTTGCTAATTTTTAAGGTAACAGGGATAAGGAACGGATTGACAATGAAAAAATAAGATTGGAATGACTGAGTAAAAAGGAGAGGGCGCTCCTAATTACCGGACGAAACAGAAATAGCATTCGTATACATACTACTGTTTCACAGTGATCTTTTGTAGGGGTTGGGTACTATCCCCGGTTCGAGGTGGCCCAATACGTGTTACAGTTCGATTCAAACTTAATGGCTAAGTTAGGTGCTGGAGCGAGTGCGGGTGCGCGTCCCGCTAATACCTAAAATTGTTTTCTGGGCATCGGATCGTACGATTTTCCGAGCTTTGAATTTTATTGTAACGCGTGCTAGCCTTGCACATAAAAAAAATTAAAGGAAATTACAAAATCACTAATAAAACCATCAACTCTTACAATTATCGCTTCAACGAGATCATAACGTAATTTCTACTGTATTTCACAATATCTCATACAGTCAGAGGCACGTGCGTAGTTCCGTAGATAAAAATAACACGAATAATCTAAAAACACTTCACTTATCTTAGGAAGCTCACATGATTTGTCTCTCGATAAACATCCTGCATGGAAAAAACATTAGCATAATTTTTTTTTTGTTTACGTTCAATACGTGATTTTTTCTAATCTTGTCATTATCATTTTGTATTGTCTTGTTGAGTTAAAAAATAATGATAAAATATTTGTTTTTTCAGTACATCTAGAATGTGAAGATAATATCACGGTTCTTTTCTGCAGTTAGCCTTATAATAAATAACTACACAGAAATTGATGACTAGTTGTTGTAGCTGTTTACTTTTGATTGCTTATTTTTTTATACATAAACGAATAAATGAATGCATGAATGCAGCATTCTTACATAAAAAATATAGACATAAGGCTGATTTGCATGAAAACACAAAAGAGTAAACGTTTTACTTTCTAATAAACTCGCATATTTGTTACTTCCAAAACAAAAAACATTTTTTACAAACTCTCGCGACAGGAGATTAATTAAGATTAAAAATACTTTGCTAATGACCACGCAATGCAAAGTTATTGTATACATTTGTTATTCAAAGGATAACATATTATTCATATACATAGCAACAAATCCCTTATTTTTCCGTATACCGTTAAACAACAATAAACTCATTAGTTACCATTATCTAATTATGTTTTGACAAGTTATCTTCCTCTCTTGCATTCTTTTATTTCTTCAGTTTAATGTGGTCTGTTTAGTGGTGAAGTTACCAGTGAAAATGGTAGTGATACTTAGATATAGAGTGGATGAATATCTACAGGATATGGTGTCTGGTATGTTTATAGTTTTTTTTTGCGAAGGGGATTTATAACAATTGTTTGTACGAGGGTCATGCCAAAAGTTGTTAGATGCTCTTTACTTAATAATTTGATACTGGCAAGTTATACACCATCGTAAACACTAGTTATTTAGTGTCAAATTTAAATATGGAACATATTTGAATTCAAATATTTTTTGCTCATAAAGGCTTATTTTTGTGACAATCTGGCGGGAATTTGCTTGCAACAATGGAACTCAATCGACGAGATTTTCGCGCTATGATTTATTATGATTATAAAAAAGGTTTAAAGCCGCAAGAATGTTTTAAACTTTTGGTTACTACTTTTGGTGAATCTGCTTGTTCACGAGCAACAGTTTTTAATTGGTTTGCTGAATTCAAAAGAGGACGGGGAAGCTTTGAAGATGAAGCGAGGACAGGTCGGCCGCCAACCGCAGTCACTAAAGAAAATATTCAAGCAACTGAAAAATTTATTCGCGAAAACCGACGAATTACATATGTAGAGCTTGAGCGAGAACTGGGTATTGGATCAGCAGCGTTGCAAACCATTATTCATGATCACCTTTCTCTCCGTAAGCGTTGTTCAAGATGGGTGCCGCACAAACTGACCGATGAGCAGAAAGACCGCCGGGTAGATTGGTGCCGATTTATGATAGAGAAATTCGACGGAGGCGAGAAGAAAAACGTATACGATATACTTACAGGTGACGAAACATGGCTGTATAACTACGATCCCGAAACAAAACGACAATCGACTGTATGGTGCTTCGATAATGAACCAACACCAACGAAATGTCGTCGTGCACGCAGCACGCAAAAACAAATGATTGCCTCGTTTTTTTGTAAGACCGGTCATATCGCTACTGTAGTGCTAGAGGATCAAAAAACAGTTAATTCTGAGTGGTATGTGTCAATTTGTGCCCCCTCAGTATTGTCAGCTTGGTGTGACAAGCGACCGAAGTCAGGAATCCGGCACCTTCTTTGGCACCACGACAACGCCTCGGCGCACACGTCCGCCAGAACACTTGATTTTTTTAATTCAAAAAATGTGTCTATCCTGCCTCACCCGCCATACTCTCCTGACTTGGCACCTTGTGATTTTTACTTGTTTCCCAAAATTAAAGAAAATTTGAAAGGAAATAGATTTGAGAGCAAGGAAGATGCATTGGCTGCCTATAATTTCGAAATTTCCGAGGTATCTGGAAAAGAGTGGTCAGAGGTGTTTTCCAAGTGGTTTAAACGCATGGAAAAGTGTATACATGCTCGGGGTGAATACTTTGAAAAGATAGATATAAGTAACAAATAATAAATATTATGGTTTTCGAGTATCTAGTTTTTTTTGGCATGCCCCTCGTATGTGTGTTTACGTGTTTGTTTCTGCATCACGTAAGAGCGGGTTGGTTTAAAATTTGAGGCTTAACATTGGATACCTACATTATTTTGGCCGTGTTAAATGTGATGATAATGAAATTATTACATACCTATATATTTTTCGTATACTAAGCTAGTCACGTCACATCAAATATCATAATTTCATTTTATACCTTTATATTTCTTTTATTTAATCTAAAATCACTAAGGTTGTCTTGTAGAAATCGTTGCATTGCGCTTACGCCTTTGTTCGTATTTCCTTTATTTTCATATTTATTACGATAAAGAATCCATTGATTCACTATTTTTATTATTTATAATAATATTCACTATTTTTATTATTTATATAATTTATAATAGCAACTATTACGAAATACTGTGACGTAGAGTGCAACAAACACGTGAGCCACTCCATTCGCAAATCCGCCGGGTTATATTTAGTTAACTATTTATATTTAGTTTAGCAATAACACCCATAATCCATATTTACTTCCGTGACGTAGACCACGTGAATTGAAGGGATACACGATTAGGTGCTTGAACGAGAAGTTTGCGCAAATCTTTTGAGTGTTATCGGCTTGTTATTGGTTATAGAGTATGAGTTAAGACGAATAGAATTAATAGTTTACTTTTCATTTGAGTAGTTTTTATAGGTAGGTAAATAAAACCTTTTAAGTATTATTGATATTTTACTTTTGGTATCTAATTGAAATCGATCGAACGCTAATAATGTTAATTCTATGTTTGCTTGTTTGTTATGGCTTTTTTAAGCATGATAACTGTAAATTTCGTGAATGATTGTGATTCGTGAGTGATTTTTTATGAAGAGTTTTCTTTAGCCCAGGTCCAAGTCCTGAATAATCGATAAATTTGTGCACTGTACAAAATACGTAAACGTACAAAGTGAACTCCTTGGCGGCCAATATCATGAAAGTTTATAAATAGACCATAGATAATAAAATGTATGAGGTTAAAATTAGCGCCAAGACGTTGTGAATGAAATCACGTGTACGATATCTGTGGTACTTCGGAATATTTATTATCTGTATGACGTCAGAGACTCAAGACCCTTATGTTTACATCATAATTTTATGAATGAATGCGTGAAAGTAATTAAAATTGCCGTAAACAAGTCCAAAGTTGGCTTTACAGTTTATAAGTGCAATTAACATGTCTGGATTCAAGCTATCCCAAAATAATTTTAATATCGGTTGTCTTTTATAGTATTAAATTGTACTGAATTAATGTGAGTTACTCGCTGCAGTTTAGCCAGTCACAATGTATTATCACAGACTAATAGGTAATAATATACTACGTACACAAGTATTATTCAAGGACCGTATTTGATCGAAATATTTTAACAACATATTATTATATTCACTTAAGACCATAATTAAAATACTTATTATAACTGATGCAAACATAGAGACCTTATTTGGAAAAATATCTCATAGGCATGGACGTATAAAAAAAGACGGACGGAGTATCGCCTAAACATTGAGTGAAGCCTAGTAATGGCGGCGACACATCCATGTGTGTGTGCCATGTTGCCATGGCAACACTATGGCAACAGCTGTCCTGATGAAAATGGCGGCTGTATTTTTTTCTGGTACAGTAAGGATACCAGTATTAAAAAGTCTGTGTGATAAAAAAAATATTTTCTTAATAGATTACGTACTTCGCGTAGGTGATAAGTCTCTCAAAATGTATGGCGTCATGAAGTTTTGAATAAATTGTAATGTAAGAATGTGGGTAATTAAATTTACATTTGATATATTTAACTCGTCTAGACGTGGTCGTTGTATTGACACAAATAACTGGACTATTTTAAGCTCTTCTTAGAAAGACCAACTTCATCTTCAATCTATGGAGTCACTTGATAGATGTAACATTTAACAAATTGATTTCTTGGGATGTGATTAATTACAATTTTTTTGATTGCCTTCAAAACATAACAAAAAGTAACGGTGAAAAACTGTTGTGAGATTTCACGCTTTAATTGCAAAATACATTATGATACAAGTGGTTAATTCAAAATCTAATTTGTGGTTGCGATTGCCTATCAATTATCGGGTTTATACAAAAATACCTTAACGAAATTAAATATTTGAATTTTCCTCTACCTCTCGTGAATCATGTAGGTACAAGGGGCATTTAACCTCTAGGAAGCATGCATTTTACCTATTTAAATATATTGAGTTTTCGATCTGATCTAAATATAAGTCCATAATAAACTAAAGCGAAGTACGCTTACGCAGTCGAACGAACGCCGCCACGCGGGATACTCCAAACTCCACAGAGTACGACTTTTCGCGCGAAAAATTGTATTGTGCACCACAGACTATCAACACCTAAACAAATGCCAAATCAATGACGTAGCGACCGTGATTTTGGCACATTGTCTAAGTACATTGTAAACAGTTATGAATATTGAATCAGCACGCTAAAGAGTATCTTATCAAATTAAAATTCCGGGACAACCTACTCGTCTATTATTCATCGCTTGAACGTAAGATATTAGTAATTGTAACGTTCATTCGATCGTAATGCAGTTTGCAATCATGTGAGTGTTCATTGAATTTTTAAAGAGAAAGCATCGGTTTAAGCTTTGTTATCATCCGAACCATTATTTGTAAATAATTCTTGCAATTTTTTCACAATTTAAACGTAACGTTCCATTTTCAAATTAATTATAAGTAAACTTTTTTTGGCGCGATTAAGTCACAGATAATGTAATGCTGGAAGAGGAAAGGGCGCGAAAAATTACGATTTCGATTGAATAGGTAGACAATAGTGAATTCAATGTGTGTCATGGGAGCACTATGCCGATTTCACGCCAAATACATTATCGGTGAGTACAATAATGAAATTATCCGTTAAGTAGGATGAGTCGTCGACCGAGTTAACATTGTGGATTTCACTCGATTTCATGTATTTATATTGCATTAAATAAACGCTATGCAATTATCAAATTATCAGTACTTAATATACTATGGCGCGTCCGCTTTGTCTTCAAATAGTTTCAATGCAAATATAGTTATTTATTTTATAGTTTAAAATTTTTGTTAAACAAAAACATAGTACGAAATAATAGCATGCATATTGCATAAGATTATTTGAGGTGGTAGAACTTATAAGCCACTTTTCACCCGCGTCTTGAAAAGTAAACACATCATTTATATTGTCACTACTATCTTGATCTATCCTTTCTTTAATTACATACTGTAATTGTTAAATTGGGTGGTCTTTCAACCCGTTAAGAAGGAGTGATAATATAAACTAGTTTATACTCTTGACGCTTTGCCTGTGAATAAATCGTATAAGACGAAATGCATGCTTGTCGATCATTGGATGCATTTGCTTAGACGTGTTACTGTTAACTCCAAGGCGGCTTTAAGCATTTCAAAACAAGTGCAATGGACATTTAAATTTAAATAAAACTAAATGAAGAAGTCAATGATAGTGACTGGATAACTACTGCTTATTCAGTCAGTTATTAGCCAATAAAACTCCTATAAAAATAAGTGAAGCTGTTTTGGAGATGAGTTGTAGGATACAAATGAAAAAACAAAGTAACTTCTTTTAAAACTCTGTACTTTACGGAGAGAAACTTGAAACGCGTAGACTTTTTACCTCTATGTTATTCCAACCAAATACTTAATTTTACATCGACGGAAAGGAACAATTTTCATAATTTACTTGGCTCTAAATAATTTCAGTCTTGACAATCCAAAATTTATTAAAGGAAGTTGTCACCGAAAGAATAATAAAACTCCAGTCAACAATAATATTTTCAATCGTTTGAGACAGCCGCGGGCCTGCATCACCGTCGCGTCGCGTCTGTATAAATAAATGGACAAACAAAAGAAAACCATTTTGTACAGACAGCAAATAAATCAGACCAGTTTCTATATTTATGTTCAGTTTACAAAAAACCATAGCTTAAAGCTTGAGCTTTAAGGCGTAAGTACAAAGGAAGTGGGAATTAAACTCTATTTTTAATTTTTTTAAACACCTCTTTTTGGAGCGGGCTTCGTGGTTATTATGGATTATGGTAAAAATTATGGTGAAAATTTATAAGAATGTTTCTTGTACGAGATGCTTTAATAACTTCTCAGCTCCTCCCCCTTCCCCCCTCATAATATACACAGAACAAAATATAAAAGACGGAAATATGGCACAGGCTTGTGTTCAAAAGAAGTTTTCTACAACATGTAGATTGTAGACTAACACTTTAAGATTTTTATTTAAATAAGTTCAATCTCTACGCTCATGATGTAGCTTTCATTATATTACTCACTAGCTGCTCCGCGCGGTTTCACCTCCGTGGCTCCACTCCTGTTGGTCGTAGCGTGATGAAATATAGCCTTCCTCGATAAATGAGCTATCTAACACCGAAAGAATTTATCAAATCGGACCAGTAGTTCCCGAGATTAGCGCGTTCACACAAACAAACAAACTCTTCAGCTTAATAATATTAGTATAGATAATAAAAGGAGAAACATTTATACATTAGCCTAAAGCTCATTTCAAAAGGATAACTCGCGTTACATGCCTTGCAGTTAAGAAAATCCTTTAAAGGATTTGCTTATTGTTTATAAAGACGAGCGTTAACCACTGACTCATTGATATTTTTAGGCATGAGTGTGCTGCATCCTTGTTAGACAATTAAATGCACTATGGTTAGTGATCGTTTTTCATGTCATCTACAAATAACTCCATTATATTAATGAACTGTAGCTCAGTGTAAAATAGTAATTTTTGGTGGCTGTAGTGTCATTAAATTTTATCTATGGAATTTATTAAAGACGAAGAGGATGTTCAATGTTATTTTAGTAAATGAGGCTCTAAAAACCACTCATAATAAATAATAAAAAACACAGCTTAACAATTCAATACCATTTTTTAAAAAAGAAAATAGATATCAATTTTAGCAACCACTTAAGTATCTAAATTCTAACGGCAGTCATTATCTATACTAATATTATAAAGCTGAAGAGTTTGTTAGTTTGTTTGTTTGAACGCGCTAATCTCGGGAACTACTGGTCCGATTTGAAAAATTCTTTCGGTGTTAGATAGCTCATTTATCCAGGAAGGCTATGTATCATCACGCTACGACCAACAGGAGCGGAGCCACGCGGGTGAAACCGCGCGGAGCAGCTAGTAATTTATAAATTAATTTAGCCAAAAAGCCGTGGGTGTAGGATCAAACCGAACCGTTATTTCTTTGAACTTATGATCTCATTGTTCATAACATAACCCAAATAATACATTGTTTTTATTATTAAAATAATTAATTTTGCTTTCTTGGGAATAACATTTCGAGTCATACTTTCTTTATGTTAAGGTTGTTGACTTGAATTTGTAACAATTATTCGATTTAAGGTGAGGTGGTGATCCTGGAAAATGCGTGGTTTCTGAACATTTATGTATATGTGGGATTCTTGTAATCTTGTAAACAAAATTAAGAATCAGTTGGACATCATAACATAACCAAGTTAGTTTATAGGTATTTCATACAACATCTGTTTGATTTTAATTATTTATTATGAATTTTTAATAGCATTTATTCTTGATTTATAGGGATAACATGAATTATTTAATTCAATCACATAATTCTATTATTTTTCCTCTTAATTGTATGATGACAGTTAAATAACTTTTGTCGCTATAAAAAATAATAATGTCAACATTACATCTAGGTAATTCTTATAACAAAAGATAACTGGCAAGTCATTTGAAAATATTAGTCATAAACCTCTGAATGATATTAAATTGCAAATAGTGCACGCAATTATCATTATTCTAACACGAGTAAATAGTTATTATATCATTTCCGAACGATTATAATTATTACAGTCGTATTCAAATAACAATACTTATTATACTATAGATATAAAAACGAGGCTCTTCACCTTTCAGTTTTTGTTATGTTTTGTACAGCGAATATGTACTTTGTATTGACGACAAAAAATTCACCATGTATAGCTTACATGAATCAATGCATTGGAGCTTCTATGTGTGTATGTTACGGTTCATTTTTGTGTGATCTGGGTTGATGTGTGGTCACAAAAACCGTACCTGAGCTTCGTTTGAAGGACGATGTTTTTGTATTGTAAAAAATGTATGTATTAATAATTGAAGTTATTATTTAGATTGCCATTCGTTTCCTTTGAATATTACTATGGGTATTATGTTATGTTTTTTGCGTGACAAGCGAACTGCGCTTCCTTAATTTTCGCTTTTTGTGATTAAAGATCATCCACGATTAGTAATATTAAGAATAAAATTCTCAGGAAGCTTGAAGTTTCATATCTGTATACATATTATGTAGTTAAGTTCTGGTGAAGATGTTTAAATTATTAAGATTATATGATAACTTTTTTGCGAGAAACAACCCAAAAGATGCTCTAAAAATATAATAACTTGTACATAATCATTATAATAACAATCGTGGATTCCTTCTTGTTACAAATGATTTTAACTAACATTTATAAGCAGAAGTATTTTCCTATCCGTTTTTTAGATTTCTTTTCTACAACTCTAGTGGCAATGAGTGTACCATTAGTTGTTTAAAATTTCATTGTTCAAGTTTCATTACTATTTAGCTTAGAAAGAAAAGACTTTTAAATGGATTTTATACATGATTCATTCCGACACTTTACCGTGTATGTATTCACGGACAGACTGATATTTAATTGTTTCAACGTACATATTGAACGATATTGAACTCTACAGTATAGAAAATACTACCAGCTTGCTAATTACGTTATTCTTCAACAGAAGGCGAACTAGAAACCGAGTGGCTACAAGCCGCCGGGCTGGGCTCCCTCGCGGCGCCGTTCCAGGCTGGCCTGGAGGTGACAGAGGCGCAGCTGGGTGAAGCGGTGTCCCCGCTGCCCCGCGAGCAGGCAGCCGCGGTGCGCAGGCGGGTGCGCCGGCTCAACCGCACTGTGAGGCGACGACGAGCAGCCACGAGGGCTAAGAAACCAGATATTAGAGATGTGTTCCGTGATTTGGAGGTTAGTATCTGCTTGGAATGGGTAGTTTAAGAAATGGTTTTGTTATTTCATGAATGGGTTGTATGAATATGATAATATAAGACAGGTTAATAGAGGCAGAACAAGTGTAATAAAAAGCACTTTCATATCGACAAGTAGATACAATAATGAAGTAAATAAAGAAAAAAAGTTGCTGATATTTAGATATAAAACTCTCTTTTTCTACCTCGTTACGGAGCTCAAAATAGTTTTAATAAGCTTTAATAAAGTATTGGTTAATTTTGACCAAGCGCTTGTAAAGTAAAGCTTTGAAGCGTATAAGGGTAATTAAATTTAAATAACATAAACAATAGAAAAGTCCCATAAAATAGGTACATAAAGTAAAAGCGTCAACAATATTAACCCAACCGAAATGCAAGCCATACACAATTTTCCCAACCAATTATAACCTCAAAAGTGAGTATACTGTCACATCAAATGCATCACAAAATATTAACGAATCCGATACGATCTAATCAAAGAAATCTCCTCATAATAGGCATCATGGGACAGTGGCTTCGTGGACTTAATACGTCACCCGAGTGTCAAGTTTAGGATGATTTTTCTCAACACCGTTAATGTATAACTGGTTTAACCAGTGTTCGCTCGTAGTAATGATCTTTCGAAAGCTCCCATTCACTGTTCATGCTTATGAATATTCTAGATATGTTGCGATAAATGAAGCATTTAGTTAGGAACAACTTTTTTTTAGAGTGACACCCGAAGGCTGTACAATTAGTCATTGTATAAATTTGTATATAGTTTTGTATTCAATTTATGTACATATATAAATAAGTAATTGATATTTGCATGTTTCTCTTAGAGCTTAGACCAATGGTTTATCAAATAGGTATAATGCCAATACATGGACAAAGTATATTCTTAAAAATCATTTCTTCATATATTTGATTGGTGTAAATGTAATTTAGATTTCTAATGGACTATTATCGGATTTCTACCATGTGCATTGTTTTTCGTCTTAGAATTATATTATTCTAACAATAGAAATATAATTTATCACAGTAGTTAACTAATTGGTTACAATATAACAGCAGTGCGAAAATATTGTATTCGTTAGTACTTATAAGAAAATTGCTGGACGTCCAATTTTGTAATCAAAATATTAGAAATGATTGGAACTATAGATAGACTTAGATGATTGTTTGATTATGCTTTTCAGATAATCTTTTCTTGGATGTTGAAGAAATTAATTTAATTTTCCTGACGTTCGTACAGATCAATTGTAAAACATTTAAAAAATCGACCGCATATTTTACTTAATAGGTGCAATAATAAACAAGACATACCCTGCAGTCCTTAGAACTTTGAAATCTTCTCCCAAAAGCGTTGATATAGGTTGATATAAAGATCAAATTTGCTTATCGTAACGATAAAAATTTAAAATAGTGTATTCTCTCTCGACTCTCATATAAAAATATGTACGGCAATAACATTACTGAAGATTGCAAACTTCAAAGAGGCTCTTCTTCAAATGGCTATTATACTGTCCCATATTTTTTCAAATGTCAAGTGTTCACACATACTGACATACTGCACGTTTGTCATTATAGTATAGCTTGATACTCGATTCATCTCGAACCAAAGCTGGGTTAATGGTTGGAAAAAATGATTTACTGAATCAGCACTTACATGTAATGGTTTTGTTGTGAACGAGATATATTTGGATGTTCTTGGAAGTTATGTTTCATGCTGAATTTAGTTCGTGCATTAAGTTAATTATTTTACGAACGGGGGAGAAGCTAGAATTAAGGTATACTTACCTACAGTAGGTACGGTTTAGAAATTAAAGTTTTTTGAAAATATAATTACTTATAATTATAACTATGAAATGGCAGAATGACATAGCATTGTAATATATCCGACGATAAATACTATTTATCCGAAGTTTTACTTATCACATTGGAAATATGAAAGTATCTCCACTTATTGTAAAATGTGAAAGATGCGGATAATTTTACGTTAACTATTTAAATTATATTCATTGGTAGAATTTCATGCTAAAAATTTACCCCTGATAACAAACAACATTGAAAACTGTCGTAAATGCCTCACACTCGCAGCGAAAGAGATAATTAAGCCATTAGAGAAACGTCATTAGAATGTAGGGCGAGCCAATTCGGTGAAAAAATGTTCTGAGACGGACGCGTGCCATATACAGGCATTTGATTGCCAGGCAAAAATATACATAATAATGAATTAATTTGTGCAAACGGACGTTGAAAATTGCCTGGCGTCCGGCGAATTTCGAAAGCGAACAATATGATATCCAGTATGTGTTTGACTTGGTGCGTGTGTGGTGTGTGTTTACAAGATGATCTGTGACACCATGCGGCATAAAGTGTGCGAGAAGATGGTCAACTGCAGGGGCCTGGCGCTAGTCAAGTCGTATCTTGATGCTCTGGTACTTATCTGTAGTCTTTAGATATTGAACAGTCCTTAGAAATATGGAATGCCTTGTTCTATTTGACGTTGGTACGGATCAGAAATGAAACGATTAATAAGAAAGAGGACTAGCTCTTTATTATTGGGCAGTAAAAGATAAGAAATGAAACAAATTATCAAGTTAAAACTTAAACATTATTCCGTTAAGATGGGGTATCTAAGTTAAATGGACTTTAGAAATTAGGCAGAAAAAATGCTTGTTTATTTTGATATCTGGAACCTACATGAAGTACATTTTAAATATTGTCCTGGTACAGTACGGAATTGGTTTAGTTTCATTTCTGATTTAAAAGGAATTTTAGTAAATAGATAAAATAAATTCTTATAACTAGGTTTTCAATGATTCATTACTTAGCGTGTTGCAATGTGGAAATTGATAATTACAACGCATGAACTAGAATCTAGATTCACTAGTTTTTAATTTTTATGTTTTGATGGTATTGCACGCCTCATAAGCGAAGCGTTGAGGTGGGTAGGTACTACTGTCACTTCGCGCAAAACATCTGATTTTTCAAACTTAAAATGTCTTTATGTATCATACATTGCACTTGTAAGATAATACATACACACACATATTAAGAAAAAACACTATTTTTAACGTTCATGATATTTTTGATGTCATTTTTGTTATTTAAACTAGTTAAAAAACAGTTTAAAAAAGTTCTGTCTTGGACGTCCGTGTGTCTGTATGTGCGGATCCTTTTTCTTGTTAACACGATAGCGACCGAAATACTTTACTAATCGAGTCTTTTTTTTTCTCTTACGCTTGAGTATGCTCAGGAATAGAACCCTTTCATTTTTCAGGGTCTGATTCGATGTGGTTTAATTGTTATTAAATAAACAAAAATAATAATTAATAAATATTTATTAAAAAAAATTATGAGGCGTGCACTTTTGGATTTTCCAAATTATTTTAGAAATTATACACAAAGTACAAAGTTTTAAATACTTACCCATATTATAGACAAGCTAAAGATTTCAAGTTTCTACGAGATGTCCGTTTAGTCATTAATATGAAATAAAATAGAAAATACGAATGAAGAGACATTGATAAATAATAGAAACTCATAATAGTCATTGCAATAAATCATCATTACATCTGTTTGTTTATAGATTAATATCGACGTTGAGCAAAGCTAGTGTAGTGGATTCTTTTTCTCGATACTTCTTAAAATTGGTGCATTTATGTATAGATGAGTTAATTTGGATAATTGTACACTGAAATTAGGTTATGTAATTATACTTAGTAATAAATGGCAGAGTTGAGTGGAAAATTTTAGCGGAAAAATCTATATACTCTTTATATTGTCTATACTAATATTACAAAGCTGAAGAGTTTGTTTGTTTGTTTGAACGCGCTAATCTCAGGAACTGGTCTGATTTGAAAAATTCTTTCGGTGTTAGATAACCCATTTATCGACGACGGCTATAGGCTATATAGGTACATATCATTATTTACGTATATATCATTACGCTAAAACCAACGGGAGCGGAGCACTCCGGATAAAACCGAGGGGCTCACCTAGTTAGTATTTAAGAATTATGAAACTATTTCTTTTTCCCTTTTTATCACGTATTCTTTATTATTATATTATATTCTTTGTTTTTGTAAGTAGTTCATGCTGAGATTTATCGTTAGATGTCAATTTCACAATTTTATCTTTATAGCGATAAATATATTTCCTTACCTACAAATAACAACAATAAAATATTAATTTAAACATAAAAAACAATTTCACAGACAATAATCACATAGTTTATTCGAATTCAAAACGTCATTGGTTCATTGAACAAAGAAGAATAAAGGTAATGTAGAATTCTACTGGTGAAGGTTGAATTTCAAAATAAATTTAAAAAAAATTGGGTTTTTTCATTACAATCATACAAAAATTAAAGTATTTTTATAGAAAAATACTTTAAATAGGTATAGACCTATATGTTATTATTATTGACATAATAAGTACGGTAGTTAAAGTTAATTGCAAATTGCAGTAATGAATTAATGTCTTCAACTTCGTATGAAATATTTTTACAACTGATGTATGTAGAGGCGTTGTGTAAATTTTTATTGAAGCGAAGCGCTACGAAATTATTAATTAGGTTTCATTGAAAAAACCCAACATTGCAATATCTATGAAATCTCTGAATTTTACTCTAGTTTGAAATGTTCAGTGCATTATTAACATATACCGATACAAAATATACAGGGTGTCCCACCGTCGGTATACTTAGCCTAAAGGAGGTTATAGTTTTGCATACGGTGAGTACGTAAAAAATACTAATTAGTAAAAAAATTCCAGATGCATTTTTTTTTCAAATAGATGAATTCTTAAAACTCTTTGTGTACACCCATAACAAGCAACCCGCCCAACTTTGCCACCCGCAAGTGAGCTATCGTTTAAGATTATGATTTCATAGACAAAATGCTCACATTAGCAAAGCGGTATATGCCGGCTGCTCGAAGCTAGAGAAGAATACATGGAATTTTAGGAAAAATTTTCCAAAAAAAGTTTTGGCGTTTTGTTGTTTAAGTATTTTTTACGTGATCAGTGTATGTAAAACTACAAGTCCCTTCGCGCTTAGTATACTGAAAGTGGCGCCTGTATATCCAAACTATATAAATTACCACATCAAAACTATATTTATCCTAACAAACTATTAATTATAATTAGCGGTTAACTTCCTAAACGCTTAAAATTAATTCCTTTGTAAATGGAGCGGAAATATTAATCTTTGTTAGAATAAATGGAGTTGATGGGGACATATTAATTTTAACTAGCCTCGCGTTTATTAAAACTAACTATACAAACCTTCAAATTGATTTAATTCGTGTCAGGAGACTTACCTTGGTATCTTATATTATGTATCGTGATCACTAAAGAGTATTAGTTACGTGTATTTTTATTATATTTATAATTTAGAAAATATATGAGTATTAAGTTCTATAGCAGTTTATTCAATACAAGATTTCGACCAGATATCATCCAGTCTTCATCCAGTTATTAAATCTACATAATCTCAAAATAAACGCCCAAGAATCAATCGGTCCTGACAAAATTTTCCATATTTGAAATAAATAAAAAAATATTATCTCTATACTGGCCAGTGAAATTAAAAGAAAAAGTGACGTCGCTCCAACGATTCGCGCGCTTTTGTAGTTTTGACTCCTTTATGTTATCTGTAGCAATTACTATAACAGAGCTTTGCTACAAATAAGCGTACAGCGAAGCATAGATTACAAAATATTTACTACGTGATTGTAGGATCTATATGAACACTTTAAGATGAATAGTAAAACAAACATCTAACAGTACATATGTATTGTTATAATTCCACTAGTGTTGATGGCTCGGCTTCCAGTAACATACGTACGTACGTAGCTTCGTGGAAATCAGTGTCATTCACCTATAATACAAGATATTATATTCCATATTAATATTTTTCATGCGAAAGTGTATTGTTATTTAAATGAAGCCAAAAGCAAAGAAGAGGCTTTAATTAGAAATGCTGATCGATTTGTTTGTGGAATAACTTATTGGCTCTTAATAACTAAGATTTAAGGATAGATACTATCAATAGTTTTTTAAATCATTCTCGTTCTTTTTATTTATCTAAGTATTTACGTAAAGCTATCACAAACTATAAACAAACTTTCATTAGTAACAGCTATTGTTCAAATTAATTGTTATATAAACAGTTACAAGCTGAAGTTACAATATTCATAAATTATCACATAATACATATTTACCGATCCAGCCATTTCTAAGTAAGGTGACAATGGCAATATGATACAAAATAAATATTATCATCAGTTCCACTAGGAATTTTTACTAATTTCTTTTTAATGATAGTCATTACGGAAATCAAATCCTTGACACTATTTAACACGTGATAGATATTTTCAAACTTCTACTTTTTATATCAAAAACTTTCTCATAAACTCGTATTTTTACAATCGAATACTATAATGATCCAATTAATGAATTAAAATCCTGTCTTATAAAAACAACATTAATTGGCCAAAATTCTTATAGAATTTTCCTTAATTAAATGGTGTTTGTTACATAACGACTTTCTACGGAGTCGTTTCAAAAGTGTTCAATTATCAAGGTAAGTCGTATCAGCCAGCGTGTCGGCTAAAGTACAATAATAATTTATTAATTACTAGCTTTCCGCCCGCGGCTTCGTCCGCGTTATCATTGAAAAACCCGTATAGTTCCCGTGGGATTTCCGGGATAAAACATATCCTATGTGTTAATCTAAGTTAGCCTCTATAAGTGTGCTAAATTTTATTGTAATCGGTTAAGTAGTATTTGCGTGAAATAGTAACAAACATACATACCTACACATACATCCATCTTAATAAACTTTCGCATTTATAATATTAGTTAGGATATGTACCTATAGATATCCAAGCATGTGTGTTCTGCATTGGTGAATGGTGATCTCTGGTACCTATAAATAACTGGTACCTATAATACATTGACATTTAAACGATTCTGTACGGCTGCATCTAATTATTTTTAGTAATAAGCTCGCATTTTATGGTTAGTTTTATAACTTTGTTCACAAAGTAATGTTTTTGTAATTTTAATTGTTCCTGTTCTATTCAGTATCTCAGCATCAATGCCCGAAATCCTTTATTGTTTAGTGTTCTTAAAATGATACTGACACATTTACTGACCGTCTTTTCATTTTTTTTAAATATATTTTGGGATATAATTAGATAGCTATTTATGTTCCAAATGTGAGTAAAACTGAGGCGATAATTATTTTAATTAACTTTTATTTTATCGGTTTATACCTACCGCCAAGTCGCAATTAATTTTATTACAACAATACAAGTATTTTTTCTTGCTTTGTTCACGTCATACAGAAAATAAAATTTCATATTTTCATATTGGGTTTCAGTGCCTTCAATTGTAAATAGTCGCAAGCAGTTTTTCATAAAGCGCAAAGCGATTATTGCTGATATTTGCTGCTAAAGCGATTATAAATGCCTAATTTCTAATTTTGCTCTAGGTATAGGATTTTGAAAAAATGCATAGATATTAGGCATTAGGATAAAGCTGAAATGAAGCTAACAAAAAGAAGTTCAATATTCAAATAGGTATAATTTTTTTACATACAGACAAAGTTATTCTATATATTATGGTATTGATACATTCCTTATTCCAACGAACTCATGTGTTCGAATGATAGCGTCCACTTTCTACAAAAAAGGTCCAATAATTAAGTCGTGTGTGACAGTGGTTTTAACTTAAACTTGTAAATGTTTAAAACTAAATGGATAGTAATGAGGTAAAGTGAGGAATGGAAAGCGAAAGAAAGTCATATAACGTGATAAGAACGCTGTATTTGACTATATTTGTTGTTTTATCAACCCGGTATCATTTTAATGGAAGGTACGTGAGCAAAACGTAAGAAAACTCGTTTTTAATCGCATTCTTGCTCTGCATTGGTTCAAATTTATACGTTTCTACGTTTTGTGAAGTTAAATTTATACATAGCAAAATCGTCTGCTATACAGGTATTGACAGTCATAAAAAATCATATAAGACAACGTAACTTTTATGGGGTTGCCAAAAATAACTTAGTGTTGCGTCTTTTGGGATGGGAAAGGGAATAATTTAGGGTTGTCACAAATGCCTATAAATATTTAATGATGAGGGTTGTCACTAAAACGTTATCTGTTTTGTTCCAGAATTCAAGTGGCAGCGAGCCTCGGTCGCGTAGCGCGACTCCCGATTCTTTGGACTCGCTGCCGAGCGGTGGTTCCGGCAGCCCGCCCACCGAGTGGGCGGACGCGGCTACACCACCGGACTTTGTGTAAGTTTACTTTATCCTTATTATTGTAGTTCTTATGAAAACTCATTAAGTACCTTGTTGGCTTAATTTACGTATTTTGAAATATATTGTGTTTATCTCTTTATTGAACTACGATTTACTCTAAAAGTGGACCCATCATGCTTATAAAAATTAAAGATATTTAATCGTTTTGTCAAACGTGTACGAAACCAACCATTAAGATCCGATTTTTCAATCCTTGGTTAAAATTTATCCGTCCAATAAAGTATTACACGAGCATATTAAAATGTCACCTGTAAACTGTCAAATACGGACAATTACAATACATTTTTGAAATGGTAGTTTAATACGTTATTCGATGAATAAGTTTTAACCAAGGATTGAAAAATCAGCCCTTAATACATTTAAAAATAAGTTGAAGAAATGGCTGATCATAAATTTGTTTTATAGCCAAAAATGTTTTTTGATTGTTTTTTTTTAGTGGATGATATGGAATGATATTTCAATTGTAATGGGAATTAGCTTTTATATTTGATTGTATTTAATTTAATTTTATACATGCTTAATACTAAATTAATACTAAGCGAAACATGACCAAGTATAGGTACCTAATATTTTTTTGACACTTTATGGTACAGGGTTTTTATTAAATAAATATTATTAAGCTATTGCATAGCTTCTATCGCGGGCCTTGAGCGCGGGGACCGAATCCAGAAATTCCGTAACGAAAAAACCTCACGCTCTTCACTCCGACGGGCATGGAGGTGTGGCTTGAAGGCATAGCATGCAATAGCTTTACCGCGGCAGTCCCCGAGTGCCACACGTCTTTTTTATTTATATTTTCAACCTACCCCTTACAGCGACAGTTACCCCGCGGGCACGCACGCGCCGGTGGCCCGCACGCCGTCCGCCCCCGCGCGGCGCGCTCGCCCCGCGCCCACGCTCTCACCGCCGCGACACGATCTGTTCAAGCCCAATGAACTGCATTGGGCGGATATTGCTAGTAATACTGGTGAGTTTTGGTCTTCAAGTTTTTGTCATCTCCCATATCTGAACTATTGAAATGGTACTCACCTTTTTACTCTTTATGTTCCCTCTCAATGGCAAGAACTTTTGAAATAAAACCTCATCTTTCCCGCAGGAACTTCTATAGAAAAAACTAATCGCATTTGATGGATATAATTTCAACATCTACTTTATTAAAGTGAAACTTTTATTACATCGTCTCAAACTTTTTGGTCTGTGTAGCGCATGTCGTGTGTATCGCGGCTGCCGAGTAGGTATACCTACTCGGCAGCCGACCGTCACGCGACATGCGCTACACAAAGCAGTGTTCGGAACCATTCGAACAGTTTCACTTATACCGTGGTTTCATAAAACCACACAACATTTTTTTTACATCTGGCACAAGATTTATTTAAAAGGCACTCTAGCCTTGGCTGTGTCTATAGATAGAGGTTTAGGAAATTGTGTTTCATAGTCGTTATTTTCTCTCCTACACATTCTTCTTCAACCTATTCAAATAGTGGGATAACACTTGGGTATGAGTAAGGGGTAATTTGTAACCTATATAAACATTTTCATTATTTTCCGCGCAGTGACACTAGTTTGCTAATTTCTTGTTTTATTTCCATTTCAGAGGGTATAGAACTACTCGGCTACCAGCGATACGGCACTGTGCAGGGACCGCGGATAGGCAAGGAGCGGATCAATGGCTCCATACTAAAGGACAACGATCTTTTTATGTAAGTTACCATAATTGTTTTCTAACCTCAAATTTTACATCTATGAATATCCATAATAAATTTTGTTAAAAGATTCAGTGGTATGACCCTTCTTGTTGATTTTAAGACTGGAAATTTGGTGGTTTTTGTGACCATGTTAAATAACGATTTTAAGACTGTGACGTCACATTACTTATTATTGTATATTTTATTTGCAGCAAACATACTCCAGTGGCTCGCACAAAGAGCGCTGCGTCCGCGCAGCAACCTCTCAGTTTCGAACACAAGTTCAATCTCGACCGGCAAATGCTCGACCACGATGAGGTAAGATACATTTGAACTAATATTTTATCGTATAAACTTTTCAGTATTAATTCGGGTATATCATGATTTCTCCTAATTTTTTGAGCTACGGAAATCCCTTCAAATCAAATCTCAAAAAATTCCGTCTTGCTATTCATACTAAATTCTTTAGTGAAGCCGCGTGAAGCAATACTCCAATAAATATTTTTCTGAAGAACATACATCAAAGATTTAGTTTCCCTTTTTAATTGCATATTTGCAAGCATATTTGGTTCGG
Source organism: Colias philodice (assembly GCF_061535455.1). Taxonomy (NCBI): domain Eukaryota; kingdom Metazoa; phylum Arthropoda; class Insecta; order Lepidoptera; family Pieridae; genus Colias; species Colias philodice. Next base: position 578,644 of record NC_143091.1, on the reverse strand, counting down.
TCAGTGAACACAAACATTTGAAACGAAATGATTGGTCGTAACTCAAACTCATTAGTACAGGTTTCCCTCAAGTGTGAAGTCTACTTAATTAATTGAGTCTAGATAATATCTAGACTGGTATATCGTTTTACTCTGAGATTACGACATTTTAAATAATTGTTTCCTTACGTCACTTTAATGGTTTTCACTTTCTTTATCTGTGCTGATTAATTATGATTGTTATTAGTTCTTTAATTACTTATCTAAGATCTTCGTAATTTATTACAATTATGTTTGAAAAAGTTTTTCTATCAATTCTATGTAAAAGAATCCAATTTAACAAGTCAATTTCTTTTCTTAAAGAATTTTTTGCCAAATTCTTTGAAAGTTATCCTTCCAAGAGAAAATAACCATATATGTAAATATTTTTCCAGGAATGGCCAGAACCAAACAGTAACGTTGACATCGAAAGCCTGAACGAGTCGCAGCTAAAGAAGCTCCAACAGTTGCTCTGGCTGGAACTGACGACGCTCTTCGATAAATATTCGCTTCCATTCCACAAGAGAAAAGCACCCAAGAAGAAAAGGAAAGAAGGTTGGTTCTTGTATGATGATATATTGCTAGAAATATACTTTAAGAATTTGTTTCTGTTAATAAAATTATAAACTAATACATAACTTATGTTTTCGAGTTATCAATAAACTAAAGTTGCAGTAGCATTTTTGCGAACATAATTTATATAGTAGAGGATAAGTAAAAAATGCTTCGGGGATATTCTATGACGTTTCCAAAGCATTTGACTGCGTAGAACATTCCGTTTTATTGCGTAAATTATATTTGTATGCAATTTAATGAATTGTGGATAAATCTTAGCTCAGAACCCTCAGCTTCATATCTTAAGAATAAGATATTTACCTTTGTTTTTTATGAAGAATGTTCTAGCACCGCGTCGATTAACATTGGTGTTCCGCAGGGATCTGTTTTAGGTCCTTGTTTGTTTCTTGGAGCCGAAAATAATCTTAATTTATGAATTAAGTTTCAATAAAACATGTAATTGAATTTCAGTTAGTCGTTTAGCAAATATATTTTGTGCTTTTATATTTGTAGAGGATGTGTGTCCTGGTGTTTATTCCACAACTCTTCTGACATTTGACAAACACAATATTCCATAACATTTCCATTAATTCCATTACTGTATTACTGAACTTCTCTTTTAACACATAATATTTATATTGCAGAAGGCTCAGTATTCGGGGTATCTCTTGAAACCCTACTCCGCAAGGACATGCTAGTATGGGAGGAAACCTGGTCCTCAGTGCCGGCGGTCGTGCGTGCGCTCTCTGCTGCATTAAGGGAACGTACTAGAGATGAGGGGCTGTTGAGAGTGCCCGGGAATAAGCATAAGGTGAGGGAAAACGAAACAAAAGCTGAAGGTGGTTTTTTTAAACAAAATTGCGCCCTAAAAAAATGATAATAAATAGACTACAGATGGCAAGAGTAAAACTGATGTGTAAAACTTACAGTTTACCCAAGACTTTTATTTTCAACCAAATTTACAGACAGGAGGAGACTCTCAATCCGACTGTGTTTGTTTCCAGTATTATCATCATTTTTTTAAAGCTGTTCCCTGTCCACGTCCATTCAAATTTTGTCCAGTTCTAACGAAGCCGGTTTAGAGTTTAGACTATAGACCTAGTATTAACAAAACTGTTTCAAAATTGAACTATTCACCCACAGATCGAGACGCTCTGCCAGTTGATAGAGCGCGAGTGGTACTCGGACCGCGAGAGTGTAGAGGCGGCTTTACACCGCGCCACGGGGCACGACCTCGCGGCGGTGTTCAAGCGTCTGCTGCGCGCGTTACCGCAGCCGCCGCTCACACAGGAGCTTATGCGCCTGTTCTATCACACTTATGGTGAGGTTTTGGGACAAAAAATCCTATTTAATTCCATATTTAGAGATTTTAGGGTCTTGTCGATTCTTAAAAAAATGGGTTTCAAAGTAAACTTGAAAATACAAGTGCCGCTTGGGCATTTGCCCGCGCTCTGATACAGAATGTGTAATTTGGAAATAATAATTTCACTATCAATTCTTATCCTAAGAAACTGCTTTTAGCTTTACCAATGAATCCTACTTAGGCCCCTTTCAGTCACTAAAGTAAAAAATTGTATTGAATTACATATTTTTCACAAAGAAAATTGCATATTTATTTTCAACGGTAAATTTTGGCTTGCAGCACTCTCAGGTGGCACACAGGGACGCGCACTTAGTCTCCTAGTACAGTTACTACCAAGCGAACAGCGCGCTACACTCCGCGAAGTATTACGTCTTGTGCGAGAGATCGTTGCTCACAGCCACACTAATAAGATGAGCGAGCATAACGTCGCCATGATCATCGCGCCTGCGCTCTTCCCGCCCAGGTAAACACACACACACACACACACACACACACACACACACACACACACACACACACACGTGACATATACAAACACACGAGACATGTACAAAAAGGTCACACGCACAAACTAAAGTGACACATTCAAACACATGACACAAAGTCATTACCCAAACACATGTGACACGCACCTACACATCTCACATGTACAAACACACACTTTCTGTAAGTACACATATACATAGAAAAATACATACATCTTTCTATACAGAACTTGTAATTTCTCTGAATTTTACATTATATTGTATGTGTGTAGTACACACAACAAAAAGTTGCAAAAAATTTACAGCAAAACAAATTGATCTAAATTATGTCTTGTTACAGCCTGCTCATCAAAGCATCAGACAGTTTAGAAACACAATTAGCAACAGCGGCGAACAGTTGCCACGTAACGGAAGCTCTTATGCGCTGGTGTGACCAGCTATGGATGGTTCCTGCCTCACTCATAGCCGCCTCTCAGAGGAAACCTCAACAACACAGACGGAATAACCATACTTGAACACTTTATTTATCATTTAGGTCTTTAAAGGAACCGTTAACCAAGGATTGCGGGACGGATCATATTTAAATGGTGCTTCTAGAAGCATAAGTGCTGTGCTTTATACGTTTAAGTGATGATACTGTGCAGATATCGAGTAATATTTGAATGTTTGACGACGGCTGTCAAAAAGCGCGGGTAAAATTTAAATTATCTGTGTATATATTATGACACTACACGAAATGTCAATGCTTTGCAGTGTTGCCAACTTTTAGGACAAATTGTATGAAAAACAGTTATATTATTTTGTAGCAATAATATAATAATTTAGGACATTAGTATATTATGAGTGATATTTATATATACTCCGTGTTAACTTATAGGTGTAAAGAAGCCAAATATTCAACATTATATTTGTAGTCTTTAAATATATTCCAGTTGAGGCTAAGCCGTTTCCATTAAATAGAGGAATGTGAAGGCGTAACGAAAAAATAACTAACAAGAGAAACTGTTTATAAATCTAAGTTATCAATACATTAAAAATTATTATTGTACTATTAAACCTAAACTATAATATAACTTTTTTTTTAAATATAAATTATTCTTTCTACTTTATGTTACTAAATTCGTATAGCAATAATGGAGAATGTTCACTAATTTTGATTATTAGCACTCCATATTCTCTGTCAAAAATAAATAATACTAGTGAAAAAATTACTTCGATACGTCAATTATTTTCCGATTTAGAAGTAAAACAAGTTGTAAACGCCCGGTGATGGTGTGACGTCACACTACAACACGCTCAATCTGGCTCACTCAGTCCGCTAGCGATCGCGCGCCCGCGCCGTCGAAATTATAATTAAATACTTTTAAAAATGTCCAATCCAAATACCAGAAAATCATGTGTTGTTCCTAAATGTAAAAATACAACTACCAATTCGCCGGATAAGTTGTTTTTTATAGTTGCAAAGGAAGTAAGCTACATATTATAATATTTTGAGAACATTGCAGCTGTTTTGCGTTATCCTTTGTTTTCTATACAAGTTTTAATCTATACTAGACTGTGCTTCTGCTCTGCTCGTATGGGCTAAGTATAGGTAGATGGCTAGTAAGATTTTTTCTTGTTTTAAGTTGAGAATGATATGGAGAACTATACTAAAATATAAGTTGGTCGGGGGAAGAATTAAACAAAAACAGGGTATAGTTCCACACAAATTCAAATGTCAACAGGAAAATGAAGATAAACCTCAGAGATCAGCAGTGCAAAAACGCAATCGTATAGAATATTTTGAGAAACTATTAAATAAAGATGAAACTTTGGTATGACTGTTATTTTATTAAACAAATAATTATTACTATTATTGGACTATTAACGAAATTCGCGGACGAAAACCCATCAAAATACTGCGCAAGCTATAACACCTACTTCAGCGCTGCCGACTTGATACTAGGGTGCGTATAAAGCAAAATTACCAATCTTCTATTAGATGATACGTGTAATATTCAAGACCAAATCTAAAAAATAAAATATATAACAAACTAGATGATATGTTCAACGATTCTGTTCAATCAAAAACATAAAATATTAAAATTGACTCGATAAAAAAAAATCACCAAGTTAGCTCTAATTTCCACACTTTTACGTTTTCTACTTGACATGGTAATACTTATTATGATTTTTTTTTCATAAACAATTATATTAAAACATTTGCAAGATATTTCTCAGAGAATTTTGAGTAATTACTTTTAGTTTTGGTTTTATCTGCGATAAACCACTTTTATCGTGACAAAACCAAACGTTTATCTCGAGAAAAAAAGAGCACCAAAAATAAAACCAAAACTAAAAGTAATTACACAAAATGATTGACGAATATCTTGCAAATGTTTTAATATAATTGTTTATGAAAAAAAAATCATAATAAGTATTACCATGTCAAGTAGAAAACGTAAAAGTGTGGAAATTAGAGCTAACTTGGTAATTTTTTTTTATCGAGTAAATTTTAATATTTTATGTTTTTGATTAAACAGAATCGTTGAACATATCATCTAGTTTGATATATATTTTATTTTTTAGATTTGGTCTTGAATATTACACGTATCATCCAATAGAAGATTGGTAATTTTGCTTTATACACACCGCGCGGGGACGCGGCCGCGCGGTGCGTTGTGACGTGACGTCACAAGCGGTCACGTGACTATTAGCGGGACTCGATATTTTTCGAAACTTTGAATGCGTATAAAATCAAAACTACTTGGTATTTTTGACTACGACAAAAACTAGTGTATTTGTATACATACAGGCTTTACTGAGACACAATTTCAAGGGATTTGGCATACCTAGTAACATTCTTCATTATTAATTACCTATTTATCTATAGCTTGTGCTATCATTTCTGATCATGTTTTATCTAATTTAGTTACGCCTTATTGTATGGTGCCATGTATGTGTGTTGGTTACCATTTGGATGCGAAAGGTTGTAAGATCGGTGCCCTGTGTTGATATTTTACTTGTAAATATGAATTGTAAAATATCCTAACAATTATCTAGGCAAGCAAAGACTGACTTGGTGTATTAGGTTAAGTGTATTTACTATAACAATGAAATAAAATGTGTATTAATCAGATGGCTTTTTATTTTGTCCTCCTCACAGCTATATTTAAAAATTTAAAGTTGATAATTCATTATAGTGAAAAATAGAGACGAAAAGTGTTAATGGACACATTCTTAGACATACCATATCTAGCAAATTAAGTTAGATGTATATTACTCAATAGCCTATAGTTAAAGGCTAGATCGTAATTTTCAATAATGATACCCTAGTTAGATTCATTACTTCAGGTAAAAAAAAAAAAATAAATTATAGTGAAACATGTTTCCCTCGAATACAATTCCAAATACAATAGAAACTTTCAAAGTTTATAAAAATTTATTTATCATATATAGAGTAGTTATGCTACAGTTTGAAAAATAAAACCACTATGTTCTAAATGTTTATTAGAAATTAGAATACAATCTTCTAGAAAACGAGAAAATACATTGAACCATGAAACATCCTAGCATTTAATGCTTACAATCACTCAGTAACAAGTCTTAACCGAAACACACTTGACTCAAGAATTAAAACTTAAAATTCTTAATCAGATAAAGAGCTTCATTATCACAGCCGCACAATATCCGTCCTTTATCGCAATGTATTGTATTCACCGACTTACGCATAGTTATAATACTATTTACATTCATGGTTGTTTTTTCATCTATTGGTAAATAGCTGTCTGGTGTTTTTTTAGTAAGTAGTTCCATATCCCAATCCCAAATATCACCAGATACTGAGCTTGTGAGTAATCTATAAGGATTTTCTGGATGGAACTGCATTTCGGTAACACCTGCCGAGTGGGCGTTGACGAGCGTGGTGGGAAATTGGTTTATACGGAGGTCCCATACTGCGATAAATCCTGATTCGCTACCAGCAAGTACAATGTGTGGTTGCGTTGGATGTTGGACAATACATGTGGCTGCTAGCTCGTCTGTTGAGAGCACGAACGATGCAGCTGGCTTTTGGTTATCTGATCTTATGTCCCATATCTTCATGTGACCTCTGATGTTTCCTGTTATCACCTGAAAAATAAATTAAATTTGTTTGATACTTCTACTAATGATTAGATGTGGTGGAGTATGCTGATTGCTGTATGTGGAAACAATTATGATAAATAGGAAAGTAAGAAATAAAATTTTATAGGAGTATAATTTTATACCTTTTCTGTGCAGACAGTTAGGCATTCATATACAGTTTTTTTTGCATTTAATCACTTCTCACATAATTTTCTAAATTAAGTATTTATTCTAGTAACACACTTATAATTACCTCATTAGACTTGATAAAGCACACTGAATGCAAGGAACAGCTATCTGCACTGTGATATAAAGTGCTGGTAATATCTCCCCGCCTGCCATTCAGTATATTAACTTTCCCATCTTCACCAGCAGAAGCTATATCTCCCTCAAATGTATCTAGTGAAGTGCACGAACATGGATCATGCCTGAAATTATTATTAAATGTATCTAGTGAAGTGCATGAACATGGATCATGCCTGAAATTATTATTAAATGTATCTAGTGAAGTGCATGAACATGGATCATGCCTGAAATTATTATCAGATTAAAAATATTATTTTTCAGTATACAAAGGTATACAGGGTGTCCCGCTGTTGGTATACTAAGCTCAAAGGAGGTTATAGTTTTGCATACGCTGAGTACGTTAAAAATAATTAAAAAATTCCAGACGCATTTTTTTTTCATATAGATGAATTCTTAAAACTCTATGTGTACACCCATAACAAGCGAGCCGCCCAACTTTGCCACCAGCACGTGAGCTATCGTTTAAGATTATGTTTTCATAGATAAAATGCTCATATTAGAGAAGCGGTATATGCCGGCTGCGCGAAGCTAGAGAAGAAAACACGGATTTTCAGGAAAAATTTAGCAAAAAATTTTGGACGTAATTTTTTTTAAAGTATTTTTTACGTGATCAGTGTATGCAAAACTACAAGTTCCTTCGCGCTTAGTATACCAATAGTGGGACACCCTGTATAAAAGAAAGGCGGAGGAAAAATAAATGACAATTATTGCAGTGCTAGAGACAACTATTCATCATATTCCATAGCAAATTATATCTGAATTCATTTACAAGCTAAGCTTTATAGAAATTAGTTTAGTTTTAGTATAACTTACTCTATTTTGTGCAATTGTTTCCATTCAAACACTTCTTTTAACGGAGCCTGTCGTTCGTACGCACTTATTTCAAGAATTCTAACCTCACCATTCGATATCGAAACAGCGATTTTATTCTTGTCTAAAAACTTAATTTCCGTGACATCGCCCGCGACCTTATACTCAGATAATTGGCGAGGGTATTCCACATGGTCATCTTCATTTATATGTTCAAATAACCATACTTTTATAAAATTTTCATCATCGTCCCAACTGCCGGTAAAAAAGTGTTTTGTTTCTACGTAGTCTTCGGGAATCCATCGTATTTTATTAATCTTTTGTGATACAAAAGTTCCTTCAACTTCTAGTGACATAATGTTCTATTCGTAAAGCAAGAAATCTAAAAATTTAAAAAATAAAATTTGTAAGTAAATAAAAATACGTTGAAACACGGCTATGACAGAAACTTGACGTTTGACGTGAGTGGACGTGAAATTGAAAAATGACTTCTGTCACAGATCTACTACAACTTCTGTGATGCTCTTGCTAAAGCGTCTTATTTACGGTCCATCTTGACGTACGTCCCGCCAAGGTCATACACGATGCACGACGCAAAACGACAGTGAATAGCGTTGACGTACGTCAATAATTATTATTATTATCTTGCTGGATGTGCACGACCAACTTTTCATCCAGCAAGCACCCCCACCACCGCGAACGTCGTGCAGATGGACAGTGAATAGCGCGGACGTACAGCAGATCAGTGTTGCCAACAGAAATTAATGTAAATACTTGGAAACGTGGCCTATTGATATGATTTTTTTGTGATAACTTAGTGTTTACATGAGCAAGCAAGAAACGGTTATTTTTGAATTTTATGTACACAGGAAATCCCAATTATCATTACTTTTGGATCAACCTTGTACACATGGACAGTTTATATTCAGAAGTTATTATTTTAAAAGAACTCCAAGGCGAATTGTTGAATAACACAGATTTTATGCAAAAGTCCACTGCAGAAAAATGGCAATTTATTTAAAAAAAATATCTTGACGAATTTGTTTGTTTAAAAAAAATGATTAGCTATATACTCTCTGTTCCCGCCACTTTAGCATTTACTGAAAGAGTCTTTTCGGTCATGAATGTGAAGTGGCGGGAAGAGAGAAACCGAGCTTCATTAAAAATTAATTAAAAATGAGCTCTTGAAATATATAAATTTAGATTTGGAATGTTTGGATTCATATAATTCATTTAAAAATAATGAAAAATTCTTAGTTACTGCAAAAAGTACAAAAAAATACATTTTTAAAAATATTTATTTACTCTTTATTTACCTCCTTTAAAATCAGATATACTCTATTTCTTCAAATAAAAGTTGGCAACCCTAGCCATGCTTGATGCGCGCACGATCGTCAGTAGGATACATCCAGCACCGCGACCTTGAGCCGACGTACGTCGGGGATTGACCGTGAATAAGACGCTTAAGCCTGTCTGTCCCAGTGGGCACCACATTGCAGGGCAAGACGTGGGCACTGGGCAGCGCCCACATTATGACAGGAACAATGTTGCCAATTTATATTGTGACCGTGACTTTTATCATCTAGATAAATTAATACAATTTAAACATGCTTATAGGCTTAGAGTATATATTACAGTAGTATAGAGCGAGTGTATTGCACTGTGGTATTGCACAAATTCCTCAGTGCGCATCGTAGGCAGATGAGCTATAGATAATATATAGATGTGTGTGTGACAAATAGGGATGGGTAGGTATCAATTGCGTGCCGAGCTATCGATAAGTTATGTAAATAAATGTGTATCTTTTGTAAATTTTATGTTCAATATGTTATATAAGGAGAAATGTATGAATAAAGTATAAATATGTCATTTTAAATTTGTTTGCCAAGAGAATAAAGTGTTTATTCCATTTGAATATTTCTTGTATTAATTTTAAGTACCTACTTAAAAAAAATATGTTTATGAATATCAGAAAAACGAGTTCGATATTAAAGTTAATAAAATAAAAATTCGGGTTTGGTGCTATTTCTTTAATAATAAATGAAACAATAATAATAATGTTTTAAAAATGTTAAATAAAAATAAGAAATTTTTAGTAATTTAAAATGATAATATAATAAATCATATAAATAATTTTTTTATTTAATTTTATCCATTCTACTATAAAATGTTCAAAATCAATTTAGCGGTTCAGAAAATATATCGTAACATTACATAATTATACTTTACATTTACACTATAATACATTTGCATTCATAATATTAGAAAGTCATTTTTAAAAGAGTTTTAATTTTAAAGTTAAATAAATAATTTGTTAAAATATAGTTCTTCTAGTAAACTTTATATCGAGTACAGCGTTGGTCAGGTCACATCACTAAGATCACGTGGCGGCAGTGAGGTGCGCGAGCGAGCCTGCGCGTGTCCGCCTCCTACCTCCCCTTCACCCCCGCGATGCTAGATTTATTTTCATAAAAATAAGTATAACAATCTACTTACTGATGAAATGTGATACTGGATTTCAATTTTGTGTATTTTCTAGTATCGTTTTTGCAAGATATAACTGCACATTTCACCTTGTTTATTCCTAGATATGAATAAAAATCCAGAGCAACGCACTTCGTCAGCACTCAACCACGACTACGAGCGCGCGCGGCGGGAACGTCGTGTTGTTCCCACCTGTGCCTACTGTTCCCACTTGGTTGTTCGCACTCTATAGATACTATCTATACTCTAAGCTTATAGGTGATCTCTTAGATCATTAAGTAATGGATGGAGTACGCTGGCAAATGTTCTAACTAAACTTTCTGCTGATTTTGGTGCGGGGAGGGTAACTCACACTATTGAAACATAATCACACATTCACAAAAATAATTTGTGTCACGAAAGTCGTAAAAATTTACGACCTTTTAAGCGACGAGTTTTTAAATTCAACTCTATCCCTAAGTTCATAAAGATTAAATTTGTATTTCATTCCAAGTTGTCTCGTGGGGAGTGTGGTTCAATATCGCGTTCTAAATTCAACTTTATAACTTATATCATAAAGATTAAATTTGTATTTCTTTAAAAGATAGTCTCGTAAGGAATGCGGTTCATTATCGCGTTTTAAATTCAACTTTATCTCTTAATAGATAAAGATTAAATTTGTATATTTTCTTTCCATGATAGTCTCGTCTCTTTCTCTCTCGAAACATGACTCGATTATTTGTCTTGATCATATCGCTAAACGATACATCGACGATTATTAGAAATTGCATTTAATTAGAAATGTACGTTAAAAAATAAAAAAATATACACAAATTAAAGGTTATTCCATCTTTTTTAATATTCGACATGTTTGAATTGCTTCTGCAAGACTTGACAGTGCAAAACGGCATTTTTAGCGGAGCACTCGCAGACGTCCTTTCGATGTTTTACGAATACGCAGAGTGTTTGTAATCGATTACGCAAGTAGTTTTTATGAAAGCATAAGATTTTTCGATTCGAATAATCTTATACCTCGGCAAAAGGGGAAACGCCTGCGAGTGTTATCCATTCCTTAATGATCTAAGGGTGATCTACATGGTCGAGGAACTTGAAGTTTTCTATGCTCTTTGAAGTGTGGATTGACAAGAAAAAGTCACACTTGACCAATATTTAGTTATCTGTGCACTTGACTGTCAAGTGTCAACTGATAACTGATAAGTTGATAACAGATGTCGCCTGATAAGAATAACCTAGGTACCTATATAAATAAGTCATAACAAGTGCATTTACAGTTCAAAACTCTTTTTTAGAGTATAAGTATTCTTTGGTTCAAAATTTATAAATATTATATCGGCTACCTAGAGTCCAGCGGGCATCTATTTAATTCACAATAGTTTACCATAAAACAGTATTATATTATATTTAGATATGTTACGAAAAGACGTGATGTCTCCAGTGGATTCTGGTAAATATATTGCAGATTTGGCCCAATATGTTAAAGTACATGACGAAGGCATAATAAAACTAAGTGACGAGGTAAGTAAATGTTGATTCTCTTAATATGTATTGACTAGTTTTAAAATGAATGCAGAAGGCAAACATATTCAGCATTCTTTGTTGCTCTGAGCATCCTAAATCTTTAGTTTGAGAAGTCTAATACAAAGACCATATTGTCATGTATATTATGTATATTTATTTATTAAGTCATGCTGACATCTATTTTTCTAATACACTGAAAGTAGCAATAAACCAGGGTTAACACTATGTAGGGGCATAAATAATGTTAGCAACCAAATCGGAAATATTTATTTTCCAGATACTAAAATCCACAAAGGACAAAAAGATTACTATCCCAGAGATAGGCACAAGCTCCATACAGCCCAGCAAAGATCACCCCAGAGCAGTAGATTGGGTGTTTGTAGTAGATGCTCTGAACTTTTGTTTCTGGTCAAAGAACAAGGAAGAACAGTGGACTGTAGATGGCCACACTGGATATTGTGCTTTGGAAGCTGCATTCTGTAGAGCTATTAAGGTAATATTAGTTATAATTAAGAAGGTAATTTAGCATTATTAGAACTATGAATACCTAATGCAACAATGAGGCAGACATTTATATACTTTACCATGTTTTTGTGTCAATAAACGCACATACTGACCTTCTACACACTTACATTTAATGTCTAATCATATGCTTTTTTTCATTCCAGGATGGATATGACATTACAAACCCAGAATACTACTCAAAAATATCCAGCGAAGACTTAAGAACATTATTTAAAGGGGACACAGATGCCGAAATTCCATTGTTCCAAGAACGAATAGCAGTTCTACATGAAGTAGGTTCCATACTGCTTGAAAAATATAACGGAACATTTGAGACATGTGTGAAGGAAGCGAAAAAATCAGCTGCCAAATTACTTAGTATTGTTGTAGAGAACTTTCCGTGTTTCAGAGATGAGGCTTCATATAAACAACGGAAGGTATCTCTATATAAACGAGCCCAGATCCTTGTTGCTGATTTGTGGAACTTCTTTGGTGGTACAGGATGGGGAGAGTTTCATGATATTGATGTGATTACTATGTTCGCTGATTATAGAGTACCCCAAGTGTTGGTGTATTTTGGTGTACTGAGTTATAGTGATGAATTAATGGACAAATTGAGGAATGGTGAGCTTTTTGCTTTATGCTATTATATGTTTTTAGCACTTGTCTCTGTAGGATTGTGTATTATGAAAATTGGTTGAGTAAAATTAATCATTGCAATTCATTCTCATATTTTGTGGTCACAAAAACAAACCTTGACCTACACATTTGAGTTGAGTTTTTCTAGAAAATGACGATCAAGCACGACAATCCAGATCAATTTTCAAAAAAGTTAAAAATTCTTTATTCATATTTTCAGATATTCTTTTACCAAGTGGATCAGATGAAGAAGTCGAAATAAGAGGATGTTCGATTCACGCGGTGGAATTACTCAAGAAGACTTTGCAAGAGAAAATAAGAGATACAGGGGAGAATATAGAAGTTCCAAATTCCAGTTTAATTGATTATTTTTTGTGGTGCTATAGACGGAAACACGCACAAGAGATGGAAAAAGTGCCATATCATAAGACTTTGGGTATTTATTATTGAAACTGTGATAAACATTTTAAAATTATTTTTTTTAGATTTTTTACAAACTATGGAGTGTAATGTAAAATATTGATTTTTATATTTTTTGAATACAATTTGTGATTGTGTTGATATGATAGTTTAACTATACTATAATAGTCAATAATGGTGCAGATTCAATGTATTGACTGTAGACTACAAGACTTTCTTTGGATATAAGAAAAATAATAAATCCAACCGATAATTTCATAAATATTTTATACAGAATCATTTTTGGAACGAAAAATGAATTTTTGAATCAAATAGGTTGTGGTTATTTTTTTTTACTTGTAAGCATAGCTTGCAAGATTATAAATCTGAAGAACAAGATGTATCAATTCATTATACAGGGTGTAATCGTTAAGTGTGCACAGGCGATTATTCCGTAACTATTACAGATATCAAAAAACTTTAAACTGATATCGAAAGTACTTAACCTAATGAGTAAAATGGCCATAATAAATTTTTAAAAATAATACGAGAAATATCTAAAAAATTAACTTTAAACCCTCCCATACATTTAGTATGAGATATGAATATCCCATGTACATGGGTTGATCCAAAAGTAATGATAATCAATATTAAACAAGGTCATTACAGTTAAAATAATTATGTATTTCTCTAGATAGTCTTCTAACTAGATAATATACTTCGATATTTTTTTTCCTTAACTTAGAAAAAAAAAAACTTTGACTTCATCTACAAAAACCCCTCAAAATCGGCCATCACTTCGCTGTCGTCTTAAAATTTCTTGTATCGACGGTGTTTCTTGTGCCGAGGTAAGAGATAGAATTAACTAGGAGCTAGATCTTACAAACAGGGTGGGTGTTCAAGCATTTTCAATGCCGATTTTTGATTGGCAGCCATCGCAACTGACGCTTTGTGATCTGGTGCGTTGTCTTGGTGAACCAACATTCAAGACTGAAGTTTGCCATGTCTCTTTTTCTTAATAACCTACCCGCAATTTTTTAATTTGGTCTGTGTAGTAAGAGCCCTGTGTAGTAGTGGCTACCTTCTAAAAATATTCCACATTTCTTCAGCGTCCCAAAAAACTACGGCTTTAATCTATCCCACTAATTTTCACTTTGAAAATCTTCACCGTCACTTTGGAAGCTCGCATCCAGGCCATTGATTGTTTCTTGGTTTCAGCATAAACATGGTGAACCCAGGTAACGCCCATGGTCACAAATCGTGACAAAAAATTATCCTGATCTCATTAAAAATTTAGAAATTCACCCTCTAAATGTCGAATCGTTGTTTCTTCTTTTCGTCGGGAAACATTCTGGCTCGCAATGTTCACATTAAAATTAATGTTAATACTTGGAAACGTGGCCTGTAGATATAATTTTTTTGTGATAACTTAGTGATTACATGAGCAAGCATAAAACATTTATTTTATATTTTTATGTGCACAGGAAATACCCAATTATCATTACTTTTGGATCAACCTATACATTTAATATGAAAGATTTTAGCTTTTTTTTTGTTTTTTTGGTTTTCTGCTTTAATTACTTCGCAAATTTGGAGGGAAGTTCATTTAGAAACTGTAAATAGACCTCCTCATTGTATTGCACAATAAGGACGTCACTTCGAAAATCTACTATGAATACAAAATGTATGGGAAATAAATTGTATGGGAGCGTTTAATGTAACATTTTTGGTTATTTCTCGTTTTATTTTTAAAAATTTATTATGGCCATTTTACTCATTAGGTTAAGTACTTTCGATATCAGTTTAAAGTTTTTTGATATCTGCAATAGTTACGGAATAATCGCTTGTGCACACTTAACGATTACACCCTGTATATTTTACTTACCTATGTTTTTTATTTAATACTAACAGACATGAAATATATTTATGTACGTAACAGTATTATAAACTTGCAATGTGAATACATTTGATATTATAGTATTTTTGATAATAGTAGTTAAGTAATGTTAACTGTTTTTATTTGTTTACTGAGTGTGGATACGAGATCGTTGTTAAGGAGCAGAAAGAATATGATGCATTTTGATACCAGTATTTATATGTAAAGAACAATGTAAAGAATTTAAATAAAATGTGATTTAATAAAAGTGTATTTTTTTAAATATCTCATCCATATCTATACTAATATTATAAAGCTGAAGAGTTTGTTGGTTTGTTTGTTGAATGCGCTAATGTCAGGAACTACTGGTCTGAATAGCCCGGTTTACACGCACGCTCTTTCGCGCGCGATTCGGCTTTCACGCGGGAAAGATCGAGCATTTAAACGATGACAGAGAGAACGAGATTGCGCGTCCACTCCGCACACACTCCAACGCGCCACGCTTTCCTTCGTTCAATCGCGCTCGATTATCGTTTACACGCACAATCTTTCCTCTTTCCTCAAAAACGCACGAATAATCGCGCGCGAAATAGTGCATGAAAAAACGTGACAAAACAATCCCTCGTGATTGCGCGCGCGTGCTTTCCCGCGTTCAATCCCGCACACTCAATCACGCGGTAAAGAGTGTGCGTGTAAACCGGGCCAATTCTTTCGGTGTTAGATAGCCCATTTATCGAGGAAGGCTATACGTTATATATTATCATCACGATAAGACCAACAGGACAGACGACAGTAAATTATATACGGAGAAAAATGAAAAGAAGTAAAAAAGAGCGAGTGTGCTGAGCACACGTGTCAGAAGTGTAAACTTCTTTGGCCTAGTCTATATCTATACTAATATTATAAAGCTGAAGAGTTTGTTTGTTTGTTTGTTTGTTTGAACGCACTAATCTCGGGAACTACTGGTCCGATTTGAAAAATTCTTTCGGTGTTAGATAGCCCATTTATCGAGGAAGGTTATAGGCTATATTTCATCACGCTACGGGCAACAGGAGTGGAGCCACGGGGGTGAAACCGCGCGGAGCAGCTAGTAAAATATAAATGTATTATCTATGTTCTTTGGCAAGATTCCAATATACCAAAAATCATCGCCTTTCTCCATGAGGTGACGGCAAGGTGACGGTGACGGTATTGCCAAATTTTACTCTCAACGCGCTTATAGAAGTTTCACGTCAATTAATTTCTATAGGAAATTTTGTATAGGCTGTGTCCAAGGCTGTGTCCATTAAAAAAAGTCATGTGTAGGCTGAACTGTGTTTGTTAAATAAAAGTCATTTTATATTTTGAATAAATTTATTCACCCCACAGAGCAGAATACACCACATCCAAAAAATATTTGTTTATACTTACTATAATTATTTTCTCAATATCACATTTCATACATTAGGGGTTTGATAGTGCACATACTAATGGTATGTTTGGTTAGATCTGACTAAAGGGCGGTAAAACTCAAATTTCAAAGTTAATATAGTTAACTGAATATTATACATAATACAGATTAAATATGACACCGTGACCGTAGAATAATTTAAAAAACAGGAAGGAAAATAAAAACATAATATAAAGACTCATGCCCTAGTCCGATTTAACCTTATTACAATTAATGAAGTCAAAGGATTTATCTTTTCATTTTACCATAGGTATTAGACGACCCATTTTTTATATAATCTGCGATGCAATGTTAATGTTAATTATATAATATGTTTTCCCTTTAGTCTTTGACTTCGTAGATACATTAATAACATTATAATTGGACACAACCGCTAATTAACTGGATTTAGGTATATTATATATTTACAACTTTGGCATTCGCTACACAATGATTACAAAATGGCACTATTCTAAATTATTTACACCATAACCTAAATAGATTAAATGTGACCAAATGTATAAAATAAGTTTCCTACTCTAAAAGCACCTTTTAATAATATTCACCACATTGTTTTGCTCGTTTAAGGTTTATAATCATCCATTTCATATTAATATAAATTAAGATTAGATCTAGTTTAGTTGATAAATAATAATTATTTCACATTGCCTGTTTTCAATTAATTATTACGATCTTTATTTTCTGTGCCAATGTTTAGATTTTTTGAAGTGAAAACTTCTTTAGCGGCGTTGAGCACTTTTTCTGTAATGGGTATAAAATCTTAAACTCGCGTCAGGACACGTGACCTGATCGAAAAAGCGTAAGACGGATACCATTCCAAAATATCAAACATGCTCAACGTTAATAATCAAGTTTTCACTTTTGCCGGCACTCCCGGAGTGCAACCCATCTTTTTTTTTATCATAAATCTATACTCAGAGTCTCAGAATTTTAAAATTAATGCCCATATATGAATAATATGTCAATTATCTGCTTGTTCATACATTATCTATTATCAATTCCAAACTATATTGCTACCAACCTTGTAATCGCTTTTCGTTTATGAAATAACTACATAACAAGTTTAAGATGATCTAAACAAGTCGTAGTTAGCATTATTCTAATTAGATTTGACCAATAGAACATAGTATACAAAATTCAGTACATAAATATTATTCCATTACAAATAAAATACCAGACAAATACAATCACATTGTTAACGCTTATCAAATCAGCCAAAATTTAGATATGGCCACTCAATAAAAAATGACGCACATTCGGTACATTTTTGCACTGGCAACACAACCTTTTACTTGTCAAATTTTGCGATTATTTGCCGTTGAATCTTGACTTTAAACTTTCGAAGAATGCTAATTTGGTTTTGATAGTGCCAGGTTCTGGTACGGGACTGCCTGGTCGACTGGATTCTTTGACCACTTCTTCAGTTCCTTCTGGTATTTCCTTAGTCCCACCCGGCACCTTGATGCTTGTAGGCATTGACAGTTTAAGTTCCTCCCTGAATTCCTTTGAAATACTTCTCGCTGTGAGACTGTGCATGTACATTTGCTTGTTTCCGTTTTTTGAATCTAGAAGGTTCTCTCTACTTCTTTTTCGCCACAGTTCGTGGGGTGGCTGTAATGTTACAATAGTAATTTTAATATACATACACATAATTATTATAATAATTCTGGTTACATTTTATATACTATTTCTAAGTCCTTCTGTAATAGACTAAATTATTATTTTTAACAAAAAATTACTGCCTTCAAAATAATCATCAAAATTATTCAGTTTAGAATAGTTCTGAGGTAACAAACCCCCAAAAAAAAAATTAAAAAAGTCAAATTGAGAACCTCCTTTTTAAAGGTTCCTCTTTGTAAAATTATACAAATAGGTACTCTAAATTTACAGATTCAAAATCGAAGCATTGTCCTACATAGTTGGGTGACAAATAAATAAAACATTCTTGGAACAGAAATGAAAAGATTGGATTAGATAGGACGATATCACAGAATCCATACTTATATTATAAATGCGAAAGTAAACTCTGTCTGTCTGTCTGTTACTCAATCACGCCTTAACTACTGAACCAATTTGCATGAACATAGAATAGGTTTTATCCCGGAAATCCTACGGGAACGGGTTTTTCTTTGAAAACGCGGGCGAAGCCGCGGGCGGAAAGCTAGTACCTAATACGTCATAGTATGACTATGAGTTGATGTTAATCACATAACTATGAATTGAATATTTTAATTAATACCTTGTTCAAATTGCTGTCGAAGAATGTAACTTTTTACTTTAATAGTTCTCTATTAGTAATTCATTTTATTATGTCTTCATTAAAATCATGTTTTAATATTAATAATAATAAAAAAACAACAATGCTTATCGTTCAACCGAATATGCTTACGAATATATGAATCACGATGAAGTCATAAATAGTAAGTACCTATTTGAAGATAGTTGTAGCAAAATTAAATTGTATCTAAAAAATATTCGAACGTAGAATATGCAAATATCACTATTATCAGCTATCTGTTGTTAAAATATTGATGAAGTTTTTATCTTTAATGAGGACAATCAAAAGATATGCACTGACCTTGGATGGTTCACTTAGATTATCCATACTAACGAATTTTTTAGCCAACTCCTTCACTTTAGGTAATTGCGGTAGTATTTCATCTATTTCGCTGATATTCTGCAGTTTATTTTCCTTCAGATCTATTCTCGTCAATGTCTCGTCATCAAGGTGAACATTCTGACTGAGCCTATCAATAATTTCTCCCGGGATTTCCTTATCAGTTGAATTTATTCTGTCATCGTCAGCGGTTTGTTCATATCGCGATACCTTATCTTCAGGTTTACATTTCACTATCTCGCCAGTTTGTACGTTATATATTTTGATGGAATCTTCAATGCTGCTTGAACCTATCGAATTTTCTATACTGTGATTTGACGGTGATTTTTCTAATTCATGAACATCTTGAACGCCTAATTGTTGGTCTGACTTATTTGTTATTGCCAATATTTCTTCGAATTGCCTGTCCGTATTTTCAACCAGGGCTGGTTTGGCTACATATATTGCCTGTTCGTCATTATCTTCATAATCAATTAAAATATCATTCTCATTATCAACTGGGCCTGTAGTTATTGATTTTGGCATTTGCTCTTTGCCACCGAATTTTGTATACTCTTGATTGGCAGCAATTGTGTTGAATTGCTTTATTAATAACTCCTGAAAATTATTGATTTTTATAATAAAGAGCATTTTGGTAAATTACTTATAATGCATGAAGATGAAGATGAGTGATTTTTCGATTTTAAGCCCCACAGCTTAAATTGTATCTAGAAATAAGACTGTCTGAACTTATCATCTAATTTTTTTTGTTACAAACGTAGAAGTAGTTAGAGTAGTGCTTCATATAGTGATGCAATAGGCAAATTAGTTTGTTTAGTTTTAAGCGGATGCTGTGAACGCCTAAGAAATTCTGTGCAATAGGAAGATTTAGGTTAGTTCGCACGCAAGCGTTGTTAGTCAAAATTCATTCACCGAAAACACAACACTCACCACTAACTGCTTGGTGGATTACTGTTGAAATTACTGAAATTTAATGATAAGGGCACTACTATTAAGTGCGAAATTTTGTATTAATAAAGTGCGAGTGCTGTTAGTCAGCAGAAATTTTATAACCGAGCATGCCAACTGTAACACTCAACAGGCAGTATTGTGTCAAAACGAAGATATGTTTTAAACTGAATGGTTTCACTTAACCCTATGGATATGTCATATTTAGAGAGTTTGAAGGCTAGATGCTAAGGTATATGTCTATGTAGGTATCGTACACAGTAGAGATTGAAAAATAAGGACCGTAAATCTATCTACATAGTCAGATTAAGTGCTGAAGGAGGTGTAGTAATCGGAATCTAATTTGGTCATTCACCATAAATCTTTGTGGAAGCCTTTGTTTAACCTGAGACTTCCACCGAATGTGAAATTGAGAGCGGGCCGCCGCTTGACGCGCGCGTACCCATCCATACTTCGCAACGTATTACTGCGCCTAACATTATCGTACGTCTCGAAAAGTTCTTCAGTTATTTCTGGTGTTTTTGGTATTTTAAGTCTAACTATATCCTCGTTTTCCACATAACCGTCACCTCCGTTTTTATTACGTTCGTATTCTCTTACGTTGGTCCTGCTGACGTTGCGCTTGTGCGCAATATCGTCAGAATCTTTGGGGTTTTCGAAAATGGGGTTTATGGCAAAGTTGGGGCTAGCGTTTCTGGGGCTGAATACGGCGCGAACGATGTTCTGATGAAGGGCGCAGGCTTCGAGCTCGCTCAGGGAGCTGCTGGCACTTACAGGCGACGCGAACTCTGTATCGAAATTGTCTAAACTGCTCGATTTGTTGATCGAACTTGATATCGAACTGGTGTCACTAAATGTCTTCTCGCGTCCTCCAGATGAAAGTTTTGCCTCTTTGATGTAATAGTCTCTGCCGTAACTGTCGAATATCAACGTAGTGATGAATACAAAATGATTCATATTATTCATATGTTGATGTTTACCTCACTTATTTGAATAATCTTTTTTATTATCTAACATGATTGATTATTGCAATTTGGATTTAATTGATACTAAATGTTATCACGACATTTCAATAACATAATGCGTATAGCAATATTATGTAGTTGGATGTAGATAGTTGTTGCTAAGGCTGTACTTACCGTTTGTATTGTGGAACCTCCTCCGCTAATACGTCTTTTAATATTCTCGGCGATGGGCTTGGCGTTCTGCCATTCATCCTTAAACATTCCGTACTCTGACTCATTGCAATATTTTCTTTTGTATGTTTATTGTTTTGAACTGTTAAGTTTTCTGTTACGTTTTCGTTTGAGGCAAATTTCTCTTCGGTGTTGCTTTTGCTTGTTAACGTGTCAAATAGGGATGATGTGCTCTTTGCTGATAATCTTTTCTTAATCGCTTCGGGGGAATAGGGATTGTTGGGCATTTCTACGTAGTTCAGCCACTTTTTACGTTCTCGGTATGCTATGGATCCTGGAATATTTATTTTCGTTAGGGTTATAAAAAATGGAAGTCTCAACTCATGAAGCTAAAGGCAAATCTTTACATTTAATAAAAAAAAAACAGAACAGAAATATCTAATATTTTTAATTAACTGTCCTAGTTATGATAAGAAGTATAATAGCTTACCGGGTAATAATTCGTCTTCAGTTCCATTTTGAACTGGTTTCCTGAAATTCAAATTGAATTTTAAAGTGAAACTTTTATTACATCGTCTCAAACTTTTTGGTCTGTGTAGCGCGTATAATAAGTATTAAATTAAATACATACGTAAGTGGTTCGTCTTCGAAGTGTTTTCTACGTAAGCTGTCAGCGTACCTTTGTACTGGGATAGTTACCGTCTCTTCATATTCACCCTCTCGTTCATGACGACTTAGTGTGTTCATATTAGATGACTCTACAAATATAATTCCCATATAACTACAAAATTACTTACAAATTATTAATAACCTGATCGCAATTTTTGAATAAAATCTTACCTTTCTCATTTATACTTTCAAGACTATCTTTCATAATCTCTTTAGAGTCAGCCATATCATCGTATTCCGCATGACCGTTCATTACAGTCCTATGAATTTCTTCCTTCAAGTTAAATTCTGTCTTCGGTATCGGGCCACTGTCTACACCCACTAAGAGAATGGAATCATGTGAGTCGTCGTGATTGTTGTCAATTTCTTCATTAGTAATATTCTTGGTTACTGCACTTGGGTTTACTGAATCAACTGTGTCTTCACTTTTAGAATATTCGTTGTATATCTTTTCGAATTCATCTGCTCCATCTACAGACATAAGGCTGTCTGGTTCGAAGTCTAATGCCTCATCAACTTTAAGTTTACCACCGATGACATGTTTGGAGTCTAATACTTTTTTGATATCACTCTTGTATTCGATATCCTGTTCTTCAGTTTCGCTTGCATTGTCTGAAAGATCGGTTGTGTCATCTGCATCTCTGTCTCCTATGAGAGCTCTGTACTCTGTGTTAGAGTTAGGCACTAGCATGGGCACTGGAACGGATTGAATGTTCTTTATCTTCTTCTTTTGGAATAGCCAATTTTCCTCCCATGAACCATCGACTGCTTGTATGTCACTGCCGGATACTTCATCGAAATCTCGGTCAGCATTTTCTGTAATTTCAATTAAAATTTATTTATCTGAGGAGTTAACCAATAAGACATATTGTTATAAAATGTGTCGTTTATTATTACAAAGTTATTAGTTATAAGTGCCTTATTTTATGAATTGCATCAGGTTATTTACCTGTCTCATGTATGATATCCCCGCCATATTCTGGGAACGGAACGCGGCGAGGTAACTCCACTGCGTCATCGGTCGCCTCTCCTTCTTCCCAGTCTGATACATCTTCTTCAACATGCTGTAATATAGATGGAATTTTAAATATGTAATTCATCCTATGTATCCTCATCATACAAAGCTGAACAGCTGTTTGTTTGAATGCCACTAGACTGATACACATAGAATAGTAAAGTATATTAACACGTTTTAAAAGAAATAAAAAAATGGATTAAGTTTTTGTTGATAATGAACATGCAGTTTTCATCATTACATTCATCATAAGGAAGTCTTAGTTCATAGTTATTACTCAGTATAAATATGAAGTTCTAGACTAGTAATAGTACTAGGATTATATTTTATGTGGTAATAGGTAAATGACCAAATCTGGTCCAATTCATATACGGTACACGTATTTGTCCTGAATAAGTTTTGTAACAGGCCTTCTTTTTATCAAAATGGTGAAGAAATTTATTGATTCGCCTATTTTGATTCAAATAAACCATAGCTACTGATCTGATAGTGATATTATTATCTATGTTTATCGCCGCAAATCCGTTATAGTTAGTTACTGTTTTGATGTTCACCAATTTTGTGGTTACATTTCAAATTATTGTACCTAATTTTTCTTGTAGCGAATTTTTTTGACTCAGTTCGTTCCAATTTCGATTTAATTTTTTTTTCTAGAAGATTAAGATTTGAAATGGGTTAAGGAAGACAGTTTTTACAAGTGGTTTTATCCGCGGCCTATATTTTAATGGACTTATTAACATATACATATGTATATGATTTTTCAATTCGAACCAATATTTCTTGAAATAAGCAACAAACAAACTAACTTTACTTATACATATTTAATAATATGTATTAGAAAGATAATATGTAAACCCTGTATATTAAACTTACTGGTGGGGATATTTCCCTGGTACTCCTTGAATGCAGCGATCTTGGTGGTGTCCCCTCAGAGGGCGAGGGGCTGGCACTGGCCGAGTGTATACCGCTGCTCCGACCTCCCGACCCGCTCTCGGTTTGGTAGCGCTCGATCACCTGCAATTGCATCGAGTTTGGTTTAGCAATTTGGACTGTGATGTTGATAATTTTTATAAAGGATATACTGTGCGATGTAAAGTTTTAACCTTGAGAAAAAAAATATATAAAATTTTATGGAAAACTATTGAACAGACTTCATTTAGTCGACAGATAAATTCCAAATGAGGAAACAAAAAATAGGTTACAAATTTACAATAAGGATTTGGTGAAGGTTACAATAAGGATTTGGTGAAGTTGATAATATACTTTTAATGTGCCTTTTTTAACTACGTTCCCAGAACTTTTATCTTCGAAACAATTAACATGCATAAATATCTATGTTAATCTTGTAAACCATTAACATAGAAAAATGTTGCTAGAAAACCAAAGAAAATATAATAACACTTTGATCAGTACCTAAACGTCATGTACCGATATACATATTATTAATTATTATATTAACAAGTAAATGTTACGATACATGAAAACATAATTTGTATGTTTATTACTCGTATTTTGCTGCAATGTTAAAGTTGTCCAATTTTCATGAAAAATTAAAATATTTATTTACATATTTTCTTGTAGTGAATTTAATACAAGCCAAACATTCTGAAACTGATTGTAATTATGTTAAATACACAATCTTGCCATTATCAAAGCTTCAACAAAAATAAATCCTTAATATTCATAAATTAGGTACGTAAAATGTAATTTATTAAATTATTATTAGTTGAGTCACATGGGTAATCAAATGGTAATAGGTTGATATGTTATCTGATAACGCAAATTTAGAGAACATTGATCTTTGTATCTGTTAACCTTACGGATTATAGATTAATATGGAAAATAAATAATTTTAATGTCCTTTAATAAAATTGCGCAATTGGTATTGTTTCAGTGCATAAATTGGTTAAATTTCTCTCGAAAAAATACGGACGATTTTAGTGTAACCACTTTTATGGGAAAAATTTACAATTTATTTTTCGAAAAATAAATTGGTTTGTCTCTCTACATGTTTTTTTATGCAAAAAGAATAATTACTGGTCAATTATTATTCAATAATTTCTAAAACAAATGTTCATCAAGGTTCATAAAAATAATTTTCGTATTTTTT
The DNA here is from genome assembly GCF_061535455.1 of Colias philodice. Taxonomy (NCBI): domain Eukaryota; kingdom Metazoa; phylum Arthropoda; class Insecta; order Lepidoptera; family Pieridae; genus Colias; species Colias philodice. The sequence continues at coordinate 553,638 of NC_143091.1, read as the reverse complement.
CCAAAATACACAAATTGAAATCTGAAATGAAATTATTAAACAAAGATTTTATTCGAACTCATTTATTTTTCAACTCACTCAATTTATTCAACATACACCCCCATTTTTCAACAGGACAATCTAATTAAAAACTGCATTGCGTAAAATTAAAATATAAACCTGAAAATTTGGCATTAGTTCGCGTAACTAAAATTGGTTCGCTTTTAGGATCGCAATCTTACACAAAAAATTAAAAACAACAACAAAACAGCGCAAAATCAACACTATTTTAATATCCCTAATGTTGCCATAACGCAGTTAAACCAACACGTATGTAACCATTCAAACAGTATATTATATTTCTGTTTCTCTCTCTTAGCTGTCTAATTGTCAACCTACCTCTGAGTGTGGATCAGAATAGTTCATAGTTCGAGATGCACTGTAATTGTAGTATAATAGCTATTATTTTTGTTTAATTGTTGGAATTATACAGAGCTGTTAACACGGACCTGCGCGGTACTGGACTGCTGCGCCGTGGTTAGCGCAATAGGGCTGCATTTCATTAATTTTTTAAATTAAATATTTTACTAAGGTTTTAATTTCACTATATTTTTTTAAAAGAACAGAATATTTTGTTTTTAATTGCTCTTAAACTTATATTTGTATTTTTACATTTATGTTCACTTAAAATCTTAGTGTAATTTTTTATTAGAGACTAAACATTAGTTATTTATGTTAAATCCGTTAATACAATACCTTTTTCACAACACATAAGATATATCATCCTTCTTTGGATAGCTTTGATAAAATAACCGTAGCGGTATTCGCTTACAACATAATAACACCAAGAAAAATATTCACTTTGCTAAATAATCGAAACTGTAAATAAACATTTATCTACGCAAAATCAATGGCAAATATGCTCACGTTATGTTTACGAAAGCCATCACGTTCCGAAAGCAAATTAAAAAAGTATGACGTCACACGCCACCGCTTACCCAACTAATCACATATAAGAAAAACACAGCAAGACAACTGTACAGCGTCGATAACATTATATACGAGCGCACCACACTGGAAGAAAACCGATATCTTTCACATTGTAATTAATTTGAAAGCATTAACTTACCATTTCTTTATACGAATCAGACATAGTCTCACTGTACGCGTTATCACGATAAGAGCTATGTTATCATTGGTTATTATTGATATGTGTTGATAAAAATAAATCACATGGCTCCGTACTACTCTTGATCCGGGTCGAAGACTGCAGTGCAAATGAAATTTAGACGGAAACTGTGATATATTTCCACAGCATCTCATTGGTGGAGATGAGATATGTTTATCTATTAAGGTTAAGGAAAGTCCCTACTAGTTTCGGATAAAATATTTCAAAACACAGTAGGGGAATATTTTATCTAATCGACATGTAGCGTACCTAAGATATATTGTTAATCAATCGATATTAAAACATAAAATTGGTGTAATTAAAAATTAATTTGCGGCAGCCCTTAATAAAAACTAATTCGAGCTGACATGTCAACGTCTGTTGTAGGCGCTTGTAAGGATTCTCCATAGTTACATGCTAGTTTGCAGAAATGCATGTTGTTTTTTTTTAAATAGAGGGTTGATGCACAAGCTTTGTGGATTATGGAAAGAACGATTTTATGGATAAGCTCATTGGAATAGATTACTCGACGTTGGAATTTATTCACGATGGATGTGTTTTTATTTTCTTTTTAAATTGTCTAATATGTTCAATTACTGTATTATTACTCTGTTAAGTAAAATATTCTAAACCGTAGTACGAAGTACTTAATTATGTATTATAAATGTCCCCGCTATGAAAACTCACTGTCTTGTTACTGATTTTCCAACGATGTTATTCTTCATTAAAATATCTCACTGAAGAGAGAAATATGGGTGCCTATGTATAAGAAAACAGAATAGCCTGAAGGTACTGCTAAAAATGTACGAATTAATATGTTTCTTTATTTTGTAATCCATACTAATATTATAAATGCGAAAGTAACTCTGTCTGTCTGTCTGTTACTCAATCACGCCTGAACTACTGAACCAATTTGCATGAAATTTGGTATAGATATATTTTGATACCCGAGAAAGGACATAGGATAGGTTTTATCCCGGAAATCCTACGGGAACGGGTTTTTCTCTGAAAACGCGGGCGAAGCTGCGGGCGGAAAGCTAGTAAGTTATAACCTGAAATTTAAAAGACATCACAACAATATTTCCCTTTTAATTATGTAATAAATAATCAAAACAGCGCGTGCAAATGGTTCGTGACTAAACGTAATATTTATTTATGTATATTTATACATTATCTACATTATCATTGCTTGTAGATCGACTTTTTCAATCAATCAGCCATTGTAGCACTTTTTGTAATCGCGTTTATGTAATTATTTGGAGGTAATTGGGACGTCATTCTCGGTCAGGTAGGTAAGTATTTATTGTTTCAATAGAAATTAGAAATAAAAGTTATTCCAAGAAAGAGCTATTCCAGTTTAAACGGTTTTTCCAGTTTGTATAAAGAATTTGGAACTACATATTAATTTTTAGTTATTTTCACAAAAGTTGTTTGTATCCAAGTAAAATTGTAGTGTTAGGTACATACCTATTATTAGACATTGATAAATACATACTGATAAATATAATCTCATCATAATAATATGTTTAATGTTTATAGAATGAAGTAAAAGCAATTTACATAAAATAATTAAGCTCTTTCAAATAAACCTTTATGGCATATGAATATTTCTAATCCAGAAAAATGTGTACCTACTGTATCGGTTCACTAATGTGCAGGTATTCTTATCCAGATTTTCTATCGGAATGTTTTTAATATGGTTCTAACCAGATTGTGTAAAGGAAGTCAAATTCAAATTCAAATAAACTTATTATTTTTAAATAATCAAGAAAATGGGTACCTTATTCAAAATAGCAGTCGCCAGCAGATCTTCATACGACGACTCCGTAGGCGTGTGCGGCTCTGCAGCGTATCTCGCAAGCGCTGGCAGCGCTGCAGCCTCCTCCACCACTCTCGCCACTAAGCGCTTAAGCTGCGCGTGAGCGCCAGTAGCGCCGATAGAGTGACGGCTGTGCGTGTGTGTGGCTGAAGGTTTTGGTAGATCTGTGGAATAGTACAGATACATAAAAATTTTGACATTAGGTTCGGCTGTATGGATGAGCTGTCGGTTGTGATATAAGATTTATATGGAATCAAAATTATTTATGCAGATATAATGTACATAGTTGTTTTGTTAGATGTTATAAGCAATCAATGTTTGTCATTACAAGAATTTTTTTTTGGGACTTGGATAAAGTTTAAACAAAACCAAAAACAAATGTTTTTTTAACAGCCTATAATCAATTTGCAATAACATAGATACTAATAAATTATTATGGTGATGATTAATGACTACACGTTTACCACAGACATGTATCAAGATAGACTAAGCGAGTGTATGTACTTCCCGTGTCCAAACTAAGTTTAAGAACCTTACTTGACGCTGGCCTACACTCAGTCCGCGCTTGCAGTTCGCCAAGGAAAGACGTGAAGCTGAATAAAGTAAAATGCCGAATTGCGCCGTTATAAACTGTAGAAACTCCACAGCTGTGAGTGGCCGAGTTATCGGAGATGTTTCCTTCCACCGGTAAGTAATTTTCTAATCAGAATATGCACTATTTATTTTAAAATCAAATAAAGAATATCTGTGGAAAACGATCGTGACAAACATGGATACCAAACCATACGGAATGATTCGGAATACATTGCGGCTTTTACTTGGCACGGTAAAGATCGCGTCGTATGATAACAAGCAATGAATAGCGTCTTCTCATTTTTCTGTTCTCATTTTTCTGTCCAATTTTGTGGTTAGTGATGTTCATTTGATGCAACAGTTCTCGATTCTAATCGATTTTATAATCGAACAGAAAAATGATAATTTGAAGGAGCAATTTTTCAGAAAAAAAAAGCATAGATTTTTTTGTCATTTAATACGACTTGACCTAGAACTTTTAAGTATTTTAATACAAAGGTACTAAAAATAAATATTATGACATGGACGCCATTAGTTAAAGTGTCATCTTGGGAGTTTTTTAAGAAAACTCCTTATTGCTTAGACTATGTCTGTTTTTTCAGTTTTCCAAGTAACCCGAACATAAAAGAAAAATGGATCGATGCAACGGGACATAAAGATTGATTGGTTGACAGTTTCATTACTTTCTTTCGATGGCCTCTCTAGTACGTAGTACATGGTAACACAATGGGCATATGTAAGAAAAAGCTAAAACACATTAGTTTACTTGTTAGAATATTAAAAGGTTTATAACTTTATTTTATCATTCCTCTGTCTATGGTAATTATCATTTTTCTGTCTTGAATCGATTTAGTAATCGATTACGATTCATTTATTTGACTACCTAGACATGGATCTAGTTTGATCTGATTTCTTTCGATTTACTTCGAAGGGATAGGACGATACTAGAATCGCCGCGCGAGTGGCGTCCTAATCGATTAAGCGTAAAATGAAATTACCATCACTAAAAAGCGCTCGTGACGTCATAACGCGTCAAGGTCAGTACAAAAAATATGACACGCTTGGTTTTCATACAGATCGCGGTACTTGCGTAGTCTATCTATGTCTGTGACGTTTACCTTCCCAACATACTTATACAAGGTGAAAGGTAAGACATTTGAAAAATTTAAACAAGAGCTTCTACTCATGAAACTGAACAACTTTTGTTCTACAACTTTGCTGAATTCGTAGAAAAAAATTTGTATGGAAATCTGTCAGCTGATTAGCGAAGTTTCCTTACAAAGTCCAATTTTTTTTTACGAATTCAGCAAAGTTGTAGAACAAAAGTTGTTCAGTTTCATGAGTAGAAGCTCCTGTCTAAATTTTTCAAATGTCTTACCTTTCACCTTGTATACAATTAGACACCTTACATGTAAAATAAAATTATTCATAAACATGCAACAAAAACAATGCAATTATTTATAATTTCGTCAATGTAGATGCTTTACTTGAAAGCGACGTGAAATTAATTAATTAGCCACAAAACCGTATTGTGATGCAAATAGGATGGGATACAATGACATTCCGAAAACATGTGACTTGATTACGTAGAAATTGATGAGTACACTTATAATATATTACGGGATATAAAATATGTAGAGCAAAATGATGAAATTAAAATAAAATCTATAGAATAACTAGCGGTCCGCCCCGGCTTCGCCCGTAGTACACATGAAAAATAGATGTTGGCCGATTCTCAGACTTACCCGATATGCACAGAAAATTTCATGAGAATCGGTCCACCCGTTTCGGAGGAGTATGCAGAACATTGTGACACGAGAATTTTATATATAAGAGATAATTTTGTAAAATTAAAAATTTGTGTACTACGTATATGTGCACAACCTATAGATAATTGTACCTTTTAACATGCTTAAAGTCCCATATGAATTAATATTTGAAAAAATTAATCAAGTCAAAGCTATCGTTAATCCTTTTTTAACGTTCTTTTTTAACCGTTACTTTTTTACGTTAAACACCATATTATATTTGTATTTGAAGTCATTATAAGATCATAATGTTGTTACTTAACATTGACCTCTTGCCTTTTATTCAAGAAACTCTCATTTAATGTGATGCTTAGTGCACTTAATTAGTTATTGCATTTTGATGAAGCATACCTAGAGTAGGTATAATCTATACATATAATAAATCTGTAGAAGGGTCAATTCTGTACATTGAAAATATTGAAAAATTAAATAGTAGGGGGTGTTACTGGATCGATACCAAACCCAAATATGTGATAAAAAAAATTTTGTCTGTCTGTCTGTATGTGAAGGCATCACGTGAAAACTAACGGTTCGATTTCGATGAAACTTGGTATAATTATACCTTATTATCCTGGGCATAAAATAGGGTATTTTTTATCCCGGAAAAATACGTAGAAAAAAAATAAATCTTAATTTTTCCGCGCGGACGGAGTCGCGGGCGGAAGCTAGTTATAAACTATACTTAAACAGAGTTTGTGATAAAGCATTGAAATCAGTGAATACTTATTGAATGCATGAATATGCACCTTAACAATTATGTAGATATATAAATGATGTACTATGTACAAAATACTTTCTTCATGGATATTTGAATTAACCGTTTCGCGTTTGTTTCATCCTCCTGTGTATCGATAACCAGAATATATAAAAACGCATGTATCCTATTACAATATCGTGATTAAACGCAATCTCATGCATGACTTCAATTGAACGCAAAAACCGCATGCGCATGCCTTTAAGGATGTGCCTCAATAAGGAAATTGCAGTATAAAAACAAAGCGACTTTAAGATACTTGACGACCTTTCATTTTATGGAAAAATACTCGGTAATGGAACTGACCAAATATGTTTAATAGCCTCGTAAGATTATCCCTTCGTAAATGAGATAAAAACGGATTTTCCGGGAAATGTCGCTGTTTTATTTTTCTGAGAAAATTGTGTAATGTTTAACCATGTGTTAGGTTTATGTAGCGTTAAGAGTGCAATAGAATGGACCTTACTTTACATAGTCTGGATCGTGGGGTAACAAATAACAATAAACATTCTTCAATATAGAAAAGGTTCAAAAATATAATTTGATTTGAAATTCGACAGAAACTGTAGTTTCAAGTATGAAGAATACAAATACAATACATATTATATGGTGAATTCTGATAATGATGATGCATGTTAAAAACGAGGGATTTCCAATACTTAAATAAAGATATTTAAGTCTTTAATAGCAAATTTATATAATTCTTTACCGTATGTAAAGTAGGTTTTTCTTTGGTTTTTCCCCGTTTTAATTTATCTTAGGTGGAAAATGGACTTTGCTCTATATTATGATTTTAATTGACCGAATGTGGGAAACGCGTGTATTCTTCTCCACTTTATGAATTTATTATTAAAATTTTTGCTATCAAGATATATTTTATAATAAAATTCTAATATCACTAATAATAATGTAAATTCGAACTAACAAACAACAGCAGCACATTTAGGTGAAAATTGTAATGAAAATAGTTATAGAATTAAGATAGTTTTATGCAATTTTTTGCATTTGCGTTTGCGTTCCTTATAGTGATAATGTTAATAAATTATAGTCATTTTAATTGTTTAAATATAGGTAAGCTTTTTGTTGTTTTTGTGTTCACGTATGCAACCGCGTATTAAAATACTTCATGATATACCTATTATACAACCGCGACCCGGCCTTAATGTCAGTATTATTTAATTATTTTTAAATTATGCAACGTATGGAGAATTTGTCCCAGAATCTTAATTAAATTTTATCTTAATTTCTTAACTCGTTCATTAACGTATCATTTATTTTTTAAATATTTAAAGTATGCACATATTATGTTAATAGTATATATATTAAAATGTTAAGGCTCTACGCGCGATTAAAAAAATACCACTTTATATTTTATGATGAGAATTTCTTACAAAACCCTTATTCATTTTATTCCTTTTCTTTCTTTTATATTATTTATAAATAGTTAACAAAGATAAATGAATAAATATATAAGAAAAAAAGATACGATAATTAAAATATTAAAAGTAGGTTTTACCTTGTAATATGGATAACTATCAAAGAAAAAATCTGCCGAGCGGTGATCGGACCAGGTAAGTATCACTTATAAATAAGATTTTCTACTATAAAAAGGCTTATTGATAACCCATATGTTATAAAAATGGTGTTGAATATTTATATTTATTTAAATATTTACAAGAAATGCTTTTATTATGTTAAATTAAATGGAAATGACTGCGGAAATACGCAAATGTTGCGTATATTTTTTATCTCTATTTTTGTACCAAAAAATGAACCGAATTTTTTATTTTATTATATTCGTGATATATTTTTATTGTACGAAAATATAATTAGAAGTCATTATTGACTAGAAGTTATTCCAATGAAAAACTGTGTACCTAGTGTTCAACAAGAAGCTTTTACCAGCCTACCCTTTATGGTCACACAACATTATATAAAAAAATCCTTTTTTCAACATTACATAGCCGGTTTTTAAAACTTTAAATACGTAAGACAATTGGCGTAAACAGTGGCGTAACCTACGTAAATTTTGGTTGCAAAATAACTCATATATAATATACTAGCTGTGCTCCACGGTTTTACCTGCAGTGCTCCGCTCCTGTTGGTCTCAGCGAGATGATATATAGCCATCCTCGATAAACGGGCTATCTAACATCGAAAGATTTTTTCTAATCGGACCAGTAGTTCCCGAGATTAGCGCGTTCAAACAAACAAACTCTTCAGCTTTATTATATTACTATACTATAAATTCAATAAACTTACCTAAAATCTCCTCAAGCCAGAAGCATGACACATACAAGAAGATGGCCACGCCCAGCCAGAAGCCGATCAACAGAACAGCGAGGTACTCCAGCATTTTGTGCACTTATCACTTTATTATTTCAATAAATATGCCACTGAGTTGACATTATAATTTACGAGAGATTTATTTTATTGTAGCGTACTTCACGAATGTTATTCTTGTATATTTCAATATATTGTGCTTTCAGTTATTATTTGGTTTCCGAAGTCATTGAAACTGGGGAAATTAAATCGGTAAGTATATAAATATAATTTCTCAAAGTTTCCATTACATTCTGCTTAACAAGATGATAAAATGTAATAGACTTGTTGAGAACAATTTATTTGTTACGTAGCTGCGTAGGTATACTTAGTTAAAATTATTTCTACCATGGTTCTAAGAAAATGTGTAAAAGCGAGTAAATAACGTTTATAATTGATATAATTTATGTTGATTATGGGTTTTCTATTCCTTTCGTATGTTTAAAACAAAATGTATGTTTGCGGAGCTTTTTCCATGGAAATTATGTTATCTATTTATTGTTGGCTAGTTAGTTTCGTGGTTAATTAGCTTTAAGTTTATCTCCTATAAATCGAAAACAGCATATCGATAAATATCAACCCTATCGGAATGTTTAAAGTCGTTCGCGGTTTCATAATATTAATGCAAAATATGGAACAATTGCCCAATTAAAACACCTTTTACAAAGTTCAATGTTACATAACACATGACGTGTATGCGGTAGATTAGTTAATAACCGTAATTACCTTTATCGAGATATAAACAAACAGGTGTACTGACTTCTCTGTCATTTCTTGATTCTTTAGATTAAGGTTTTACGCAATGCTCATGTTTATATTTTAATGCTTTAAAGCGAGTGGTCACAAGATACGAACTTAGATTTTTTACAGACGTTTCCAAAACGACGTAGGTTCTCAATACGTGTTTTTTTAAGTACACGGCTTCATTAAAGTAAGTATGTATAAGAAATTAATCGTAAAACGCTCACAGAGGTAGAGCCAATAAATTTTATTTAGTAGTGATTATTTTTCCGACCCAAATATCGACCAATAGAATTGCACCATTCGACGTCACGTGGTACAACCTACATGGTATTATACTGATAATTTTTTGAAAATTTTCTCTGGTCGTTGACGTCAAACTGACAGGTTCAATTCAATTGTGAAATTATTGGCCGACATTTGGGACGGAAAAATAATCTCCCGAATACCACACGAGCTTCAAAATTATCTGGCATTTCCCTCAAGGTTCCCTGCAAACAAATAAAGTCGTCAAGTTTTTCAAGAAAAATCACTCGCGCTTCGCGCTCGTGATTTTTTAGCCTTGACTAAAAACTTGACTCCTTCATTTGTTTGCAACGAACCTATCGGAAAATACCCGATAATTTTGAAGCTCTTGTGAGTGATAATCCTGTATTTGTCAATGGTAAGACATTAGACCCAATAAGTTCTATATACTACATGCTAAACTATTAACTTTTAAATTATTCAAAATAACTCCACAATAGAAGACGTTCAAAATAAGGCTATTTTATATTTAAACCGTTAAAAGGACGTTCAGTATTGTTGGTCACACAATGACCAATATAATATTCAAGTCACGTAAACTTAGTCATAAAATACATGCGTAAACTTAAACATATAAAGGTGTGTATTTCCTAACGTGTGTATTATGATAAAAACCTTAACGAGTTGATAAAAAAAATAATATGAAAACATTAACAAATATTAAGACAATCCAGTGCAGCGTAAGACCTCCACAGAATTAATTTGCGTGAAATAGTAGCAATGAATGCTACTGTATTTTATTCTATGAGCTTAGTATTTCTTTATCCTAAATGATTACTACAACAAATGTGATGAACCTTTTTAATAAATAAATAAATAATTAAAAAAAATGTTTATGGTACCAGGTGTCGTTCGCAAACCATCAGGCGGCTCAAAACCTAATATTAAAAATCCCTGTTGTGAAACAAAGGTCAGGTGACTATAATTAACGCTATTTAAATGCAGGCTGTTAGAATTTACAGGAGATTTTATTTAAGGAGCTGAAGAGAAAATATGCCTCTGGGTACGAAAAGCATTGAATTGATGACGGGAAAAATAATTAAACAGATAACAGATAAGATGTAAGAATTAAAATATTTGATTCTTTCTTAATTGATCGTTCAGAAATCGATATCGATTTAAATTAATATCCACAAGTCAATAAACTATAATTTGCCTTTTTTAATTGGACCATTATTGAACATGTATCATCTACACTCCGTTAGAATCCCATCAAATTGTTTACCGCAAACACAGGTATAACCTAAAGGTCGTTTTAACGTAGAATATAAATTTATAAAATTGTTATTCAAGACAGTACTTGACATTGGCTTTGGTATTTCGTGTTATCTGTTACATATAACAGATCTTTATTCTAAATCCTAGTTTGGTAATAAATAATACTGGCAGTATTCGAGAACAGACCAAGTGCCGAATTTGTAATAAACCCAATTAATTGCTTTTCGAACTTCTTCGAACTTCTTCGAGAAGCACTTTTGAAACGTCAATACATATTTTTAACATTTTTTTAAATTTCGTACCTATCGTATTTCGTTTACATTGGATCGTTTTATATAGGACTAGTGGCCCGCCCCGGCTTCGCCCGTGGTACATATTTCGCAATAAAAGGTAGCCTATGTCCTTTCTCGGGTATCAAAATATCTCTATACCAAATTTCATTTCAGTTCAGTAATTTAGGCGTGATTGAGTAACAGACAGACAGACAGAGTTACTTTCGCATAATATTAGTATGGATTTAAGATCAGAGGTAAATTATTAGACGTTTTACTTTCTTGCACGATTGTTTAAAAGAAGAAACTAATTATATCACTTCGTGTGACACAAATATATTATCTTCTAATTACAATTTATTTCATAAATTCTTAGTCTTACACCTTGATTGAACTTGCATTTTTAGCGAGTACCTAACCTTATTTCTTTAATCAAACTTTAAATAATATGGTTAAAATCCTACTTATAATTATAAACTTGATATAAATTCGATTATCACAAATTCGATTTAATCTAACGGGAAATCCTAATACATATCATAATTATTATGATTTAGGTATCTCGGATGGCCAGTGTGAGATCTGCGGAAAGAACAAACACAAATTTTTATTTTTATTATAACAGTACATAGTACTACTTAGCTTGTAATGGCAGATCGATGTTAAAACATAAAAAATAAGTTAATAGTTTTCTATAAATTTAAAAAATAAACAAATATTTTTAACGTCATAAATACACACACGAAATAGCCTTAGTAGTCGTCTTTACGTATAAATTGCTTAATTTCTCAGACACATGAGATTTTGAGATAACCGTAGGTTAGTCTCGGTTTAAATGTCAAGAGAATCTCGTTAATGCAATTAACTGACAATCAATAGACAGATTTTGTAATTTACTGTACCAGAAATATTATATTATTACTAGCGGTCCGCCCCGGCTTCGCCCGTGGTACATATGAAAAATAGATGTTGGCCGATTCTCAGACTTACCCGATATGCACAGAAAATTTCATGAGAATCGGTCCACCCGTTTCGGAGGAGTATGCAGACTAACATTGTGACACGAGAATTTTATATATAAGATTTATGGTATTTAACTTATGCCTTTGGAAGGTTGTGAATAACGAAATGTTGCAACGAATTTTATATATTTTATAGCCCATTGTAATTAAGTTAAATATTAAAAAAAATACATAAAGAAATATTTTACACAAATGCCATTTAATATAAATCACACGTAATACCAATTCATTGCCAAGTAGGTGCTTTAAATTCATACTGACTTATGCCCATAATACAAATTTTCTATGGGTTTTCCTCTATAATTAATAATAAAGCAGTTTTTCAATCCATCAAAAAATTATTCAAATAGTACATTGCTGTATTCCTATTTCGTTCTTAACAATGATACTGGTACATCCACTCTCCATACGATTCCAAAGAATCAAAGGAAGCGTTACCTCACCAGCAAAAACCTCGTTTTTCTATTTCCTTGCGATTTCTATCGATGTTGCTATACACTTCCTACACCACATAGGGTCTTATCCACTTGACCATGTCACTTTCGCTTCACAGTTCAATGGCTTAGATTTTCCATAAACTACTTTAGAAGTTAGAACTATACGTGAGATAACATCTATGCGTAGTTTATGCGTGGTATATAATGTAATTGAGTATGTACATAATAATTGTCGTAATGTACTGATAGTTTGTAAAACTGACAAAATACAGATAGGTATATACTTTTGTTAAACATGGAATAATCTGTGGTATTATTATTTTTTAAATATGTAGAGTTCGTTTACGCTACAACCAAAAGGAGAGAATGAAAAATGTTGTACAAATGAATAACCGTGTCTTATTGACGCGAACGAAGCCGCGGGCTTAGCTAGTGAAATATATGTATAAAGTTTTCCCTCGGTGATTGAACTTTAATGGGTGTATATAATTAATTGACTAGGGGAAAACATAATTACGAAATAGCAGTGAAGTTGTTTTAAAGAGATTTTTCTTAAATACATGATATCTAATACTACCTACTGGTTACAGAGATACTATGTTAGATTTTAAGAAAACTGAAAGGTAGCATGACTATGCGTTTTAGAAAAATTCGTATTGCACAAATTTACATCATTGAAAAATAAAGTAAATAATAAATATAAATATTTCACAAATTTACGTAACGTTATGTGACTTGTACCTATTCTTTAGATACAATAGATAAATACTTCACAGAAAACTATATCGTATAGATTTAAATATATTTTCATGATATAATATCATTGTCATTGACGACGCGGTCGGCGCAGTGGTAAAGTAACTGCCTACTGAGCCGACGGTCCCGGGTTCGATCCCCGGTCAGGGCAAATATTTGTGTGATGAACTCAATTATTTGTTCTTGGGTCTGGGTGTTATTATCTATATATGTATTTATAATATTATATTTATCGTCGCCTAGTACCCACAACACAAGCCTTAATTGAGCTTACCGTGGGACTAGGTCGATTTGTGTAATAATGTCCTATAATATTTATTATTTATTATTTATTTATTGTTATTGTACCTATGCTCTACAATTTTAGAGTTATCTATAGATTTGACTTTGTTACGATTTTAATCAAACGTTTCTTATTAATCGAGTAACATAGGCTATATGTAGTATATTATTATTAGTCTGTGGCTATATGTATTTGTATCCAGATCCACGTTAGTTGGTTGGATAAGAAGCTAGCGTTAAATCATTTAAAAAAGTACTTATATAGACCTATACACTATTTCATCGTTAAATCTATGTACATCACTACATAGTATAAAACAAAGTCGCTTTCTCTGTCCCTATGTCCCTATGTCCCTTTGTATGCTTAAAACTTTAAAACTATGCAACGGATTTTGATGCGGTTTTTTTAATAGATAGATTGATTCAAGAGGAAGGTTTTAGTATATAATTTATTAGGTTTTAGACAAAGCGGGCGAAGCCGCGGGCGGTAAGCTAGTTGTATATATAAAATCTTATATCTATTTACATAGAATTCGTATTTTGAGTAACAATATTTGAATTTACACACATTTGAAATATGTGTTAAGCTCGTTTTTGCACATATTTCAGAGGAACCTTATAAATAATACAGAACCTTTAAAGCCCATAAATTATTAACAGGTACTTAATTTATATGTTATTGCAATATTGACATATACTATCGAAGGCCGCGTTGCGTAAAGTTTTCACTGTAGAGAGTCCGTTCTTCATACAAGTGCTGTTGACTTTGTAAACATTGAGTAATCGTAATGATGGTAATTTGTTGTGGAATTCATTATTTAATAGTGGAATTTATTATTTAAGGGATAGGTATTGATTGAGGGTAGATAAGGGCATTTTTTGGAGGGACCTTGAAGAATATTTTGTTGAAATGAGATGTTGAGGTGTTATGTTTAAAATATAATTGCAATATACAAAGGTACTTATAAAAGAAAATATTATCAAAATACGAGTACATATATTTTAAATCAATCTGTATTGGCATTAAACATATATAAAAGTTGATAATAATTAGAATCAAATAATAACCAGGAAATAAAATATTTTCATAACAAATAATAACGTTCCGGGATGCTATTAAATAATACTATTAAATATACAATAATTTAGATCTTTAATATATTGATAAGTAATTACCGCTATAAAAAGCTCTTTATCGTAGTTCCCAAAAATATGAAAACTTTGTTATGTAATTTATAAATATACATAGATGTATTAATATCAACGTTGAATTGTTTATCTGTGGTTTCAAAATAACGATTTTTTTTCTTTTTCTGTGCGTCTTTATTAGATAAAGACAGCGAGCCAAACTGCTCATATTCTGAGTAACCTTTGCAAACGAGTAAATTCTTGTACAAGTAGAAATCTACGTTATTTCCTCAATCAGAAAATATAGTTTAAGTCAATATATTACATAGGTAAAAATATATTACATACTTTTTCCTTCAAAAGGTAGAGCCGAGTTATTCACTAGTATTAATGAAATACAAGAAAACTAAGTTTTTATATGGTTAGGTATTAAATATACGAATATTTAATACCTAACCATATTATAAAAACTTAGTTTACGTACGTACTTTATTTATGACCGATACCGATAAAGTACGAACTTTATTTATGACCCAAGTGCCGTTACTGGGTCACATACTAAGTTAGAAGGTACTTTAAGTGAACGTAACTTGAAGTTACTTAACGCATAAGTATTAATTTTATGTGGTATTTGAAGTTAATGGATGCTTTTAATTTATAGATCATAGACATATAAAATATTACTTATCATTTTATACTTGTATCGATAGGATTAATAAAAGATTTTTAATTTATGTATTTTAGTATTTATGATTGAAAATAGTTTAGTGGTTGCGAAAATGTATGTATCTATTGATTTTATTTTAGAAATATCTCAAAGTTATGTTTTCTTACAAATAAAACCCCCCCCAAGACAATGACTAATGATTTATTTTCAAGATTAAAATTGTTTGCAAAAAGTTCTGACGTAATGAAATGACGAGAAATAAATAGATGATGTCATCTCAAGTTTAAAATTTAAACGTTATATTTTTTACCTACAAGGTATTTTTTTTCGTTTATCGAGTCATCGGTATAAAAAGCCTATGTTGTAATCCAGATTGTACTCTATTACTACCTACATTTCATCAAAGTAAATACGATCATTTGGTTTTGCGTAAAAGAGTGACAAACATCCTCAAAAACTTTCCGATTATAATATATAAAAATTTAAAATAAAACAAAATAATATTATATAGACTTAGTATCTGTAAAAAAAAATCACAAATTGATAATTTAACAATGTTTTTAGAAGCAGCTGTTTTGTTTTGTTTCAGCTGTGCTGTTTTGTATTAGTTATTTAAAATTATTATTATTAGTATTTAATATCAAGAAGGATGTTTTTTTTCTTTCTTTGAGGTCCTTTTATAGAATGGAAGTATAAATGAATAGGTGAGGAAAATATAGCAATAATTATTAACGAGCATACGACGAATCTGGTCGAATAATATTCGGAGGTTTTTCTATTAGACTGTTTAAATATATTAATGAAAAGCTACTGATTAAATAAGAATTACAAATAACTCTAATTAAATAGTACTACCTACGTATTAAATATAAATTCGCGAAAGTTGAATGAACTATAATATCATAAGGTCATTATAAAATATTATTGTATGATATTATATTTTGTATGTAATTTTTGTATTTTTCCATTGTTGATAATGGATTCTCACAACGGTTCAAATTATCTTGAGATTTTAAATGGCGACTTGTAAATGAATCTTCAATTTTTTGTAACAGTTTTAGTTTTTGGTGGTTATTTTTCCGTCTTGTAATTATCTATATAATTTGGAATTTTGTAACTATGCGGAATTGTTTAATGATGGGAATTTTATTATTAAAATGTTTTTAACTACTATATATTAATACAAACATCATCACTAAATCATTTCCATAGATTCGGAGGAGTCTATGAAAATTATTTTAATAAAATTCTACCAAACCTCTCTAAATTGAGGAAAATTATAGAAAAATATAACATATATTTGAAACCCCAATAAGTACAGATTTATGCAAGTAGTTATAGTGTAATTTTGGTTTGTTTCTTGTCGATTTTTAACCGACTTAAAAAAGGAGCAGGTTCTCAATTCGGCCGGTTGGTATATTACAATGATACATGGATTGAAGTGGTTGATTGAATGTAGAGTCAGTATTTGCGCAAGTTTGTGAAGATTTTATCTTACGTCAAGTCATCACTAATTATATCTAGGCTGATGATACGATTACATAGTTAATTAACATTAGAAATGAAGACAAAACAGATAGGCAATAAAACAGTTATTACCTAATTCGGGGAACTGAAATATAACCTGATTGTTCGAACAATGGCATCTTTTCCCTAATTGCACAAGATGAGACTTAGCTTACAGTCTTGCAAATTGATAGCGAGAACATATTTCTAAAAACCTATTTTTAAATATAATTTTGTTATGTTATGTTTCTCTCCATGATTCACAGGTACTATCAGAATGAAGATACCCGGTCTTTTGGAAGGCTTACGTGGGGACACAGGTCCAACACGCAGAGGCCCTTTATAGAACTTTAATATGTTGTGACTTGTGGGGCACCTATATAATATTATACACATTATATTTATTATTAAATTACGCCAGACCTGCTGAGCTGAGCTCATCAGTTAGACAAATATAAAATTAGAAATTAATAGAATACCCAATATTTGAACAAAAACAAAAGGTCACATCGTAGGTACATGTCGAATAGGATTATTATGTTTAGCGGTGTTATTTTAGTACTTTAACTTTTAACTTCTACTAGTCACAGAATTATCAAATAATTTAGGTCTAGAACAAGGTCTAGAAGATATAAATTATCTCAGAGAAAACAAAATAGGTTTTATGCTCTTATAAGTACATTTATATACCTAGATTACAAACTACCTTTTTATAATATGAATCTAGATGGAAGAGAATGTCCAAACAAAGTGTTATTATGAGACAATATTATAAAATCTCTCTTCTCTTAAGCATGTGTTTTATTACAGTCATTTGCGTTGCATATCTCGGAGAAATCAGAAAACGTCTGTGGACTGTCTTTTTGTTATGTCAATTGTTGTAACAGATAATAAATATAACGTTGAATGCAGACGAGATAGTAAACAATTAGTATTTTTTGGGTATTTTTATTTTTTATACGCGAATTATACACGCAAAATATAAAAAGGAGTGGTGTCGAAAAATTTTTGTTATTCTAATTGATTCATTTTTTTTGTTTTTGCTTTTAATAAATATTAAATTTATACTTCGATAAAACTAAGTTTTTTAAAAATAAAGAGCAACTAGATACTTTACAGTTATAATATTTGTTTACTACAAGATCAGTTAGCCAAACAGGTTGTCTTCACAAAGGCTTACCGCTGAGCAATCACCGCCATTAAAAGCTTCGATTTTTTGCATATTTTTAACTCGATGCTAATTAATCTTTATTTTTATCTCTATAATAGCTTACTTCACTGTATGATGATGGATTGAGAATTTTTTTGTGTAATTTTGGTTTGTTTCACGTCAATTTTTAACCGACTTCAAAAAACGAGGAGGTTCTCAATTCGGCCGTTAGGTATATTTTTTTAGAGGTAAACTTTTAAACTGAATTTAATGATAACCACAGATGATAACATTTGAAAACTATATTAGGTACTTTTCTAGGTACTTTTGAAACGTTTTCGTTTTTTGTCAACATAATTTATATTTGCACAAACTGTAGATAACAGAACTTATTATTTTACCTACATAGATAAAATAAAATGTTATTTTTAAAGGTTAGTTCTAGAGTATAATTTCCTGTTTACAAATTAAATTAAAACCTAAAGTCAGAAGCTTGACTCCTTTCGCTTAATAAAATTAAAACATCTACGAGATATTTGACTGATAATTTATTATTTAACAATATAGGTAGGTACTAGAGTACTGAGATCTTCAAGAAAATACGTATAAGGAAATAAAAAATCGAACAATGTAATGCAAAAACCGGTAATACGATCAGAGTCCAAGGAGGACGGATTTTTTCTTTTGATTTCGTGTAATTAAAGAGCACATTATTTAATACTAGCTGCTCCGCGCGGTTTCACCCCCGTGGGCCGTGGCTGAAGCGGCGGCCTTAGGGGGTGGCGAACAGGGCAATCGCCCGGGGCCTCGCTCTTGCAGGGGCCTCGCGCAACAACCCACCCAAGCAAATTAAAAAAAAGGAAAATGTGTGCGTGTACTAGAGTACACACGTAAGAAGTGAAACTTCTTTATGACCTTATTTTTCAAAAAATAATTTACTATCATCACTACATAGTATAAAACAAAGTCGCTTTCTCTGTCCCTATGTCCCTATATCCCTTTGTACGTTTAGATCTTTGAAACTACGCAACGGATTTTGATGCGGTTTCTTTTAAAAGATTGATTCAAGAGGAAGGTTTATATGTATAATAACATCCATTAAATAGAGGAGAAGTACCTACTGTTATTTTTGAGGTTTCTAATGTGATGTCGTAAAAAATTACATTTCTTCCGCTTACATTGCAAACGCAGGCTGAACCCTACGAGTTTTATCAAAATAATGTTCTAAGTATTATACACATTGAAAAGTTCTACAGAAAAGTCCGCGATGGTATATGTCTATCTCTTATGGATAACCCACAATAACTTTTTTTGTCATTTACTTTTTACGATAAATAATGGCTAATTTTCGAAGCTATTTTAACCAATACAGCATTAATCCTTAACCAATTAAATACCTTGAATACATTGTTCATTTAATATAGATCTATATGGCCCTTTACACCGGCCGGCCGCCTGGCTATTTCCATTTTATACCCGTGCGAAGCCGGAACGGGCCGCTATGTTTTTATATAAATACAAAGTTCACAGTTTTTCTGTAGTGTATTTATACTGCTAGGTTGCCGCCCGCGGCTTCGCCCGCGCAGTCAAAGAAAAACTCGCATAGTTCCCGTTCTCGTGGGATTTCCGGGATTGCGTCATTTTCCCGGGATAAAAAGTAGCCTATGCCCTTTATCGGGTATCAAAATATCTCCCTACCTTTCATGCTAATTGGTTCAGTAGTTTAGGCGTGATTGAATAACAGACAGACAGACAGAGTTACTTTCGTATTTAATATTTATAATATTAGTATGGATTTAGTATCAGCATTGCACCCGTGCGAAGCCGGGGCGGGTCGCTAGTATACAATATTACAGAAATATGTTAGTCTAACACGCTCGTCGCTTCGCTCCTCGCTATATTTACACCGGCCGCTGCTGCAACTCGCTCGCTTCGCTCGCTCGGCTCGTGCGGTAGTTCAAAAATTCGAATTATAGAGTTTTCAACTTATAAAGGATTTTGACTCGACAAACACGTGTTTACGTGAGTCATAGATTTATTATCGTATTTCGAGGCTTAAAATTATTAAAACATATTTGAGGAATTCGATGACACAAGATCGGCTTTCAGCCCTTGCTATTCTTTCAATCGAAAATGACGTAGCTCATTCTTTGGATTATTTTAGCCTTAGGAAAAGCCGCAAACATCAATTTTAAAATTTATCATCTCTGTATTTGTTAATTTGGTAAATCTTTCTATGTATAAATATACAGGGTGTCCCACTGCTGGTATACTAAGCACAATGGAGGTTATAGTTTTGCATACGCTGAGTGCGTAAAAAATACTTATAAAATTCCAGACGCATTTTTTTTCAAATCGATGAATTCTTTAAATTTATACCCATAACAAGCAACCCGCCCAATTTTGCCACCAGCACGTGAGCTCTCGTTTAAGATTATGTTTTCATAGACAAAATGCTCACATTAGAGAAGCGGTATATGCCGGTTGCATGAAGCTAGAGAAGAAAACATGGATTTTCAGGAAAAATTTAGCAAAAAATTTTTGACGTAATTTTGTTGTTTAAGTATTTTTTACGTGATCAGTATATGCAAAACTACAAGGCCCTTCGCGCTTAGTATACCAATAGTGGGACACCCTGTATAAATATTTTAAAACTCAAATTTATTAATAAATTAATTAATTTTATTCATTTGTATTTCATTTGTATAACTTTATCATTTCTCCTCAAACATGAGAAATACCTAAACCAAACAACCAGACCTACTTTCGCATCACATACATTTCACGAAGAGCAAAGGGCCTCGCAAAGAGCCTGCCGCCCGGAGCCTCGCAACGGGTAAGGCCGCCGCTGCCGGTGGCTCCTCTCATGTTGGTCGTAGCGTGATGATATATAGCCTATAGCCTTCCTTGATAAATGAGCTAACATCGAAAGAATTTTTCAAATCGGACCAGTAGTTCTCGAGATTAGCGCGTTCAAACAAACAAACAAACAAACTCTTCAGCTTTATAATATTTTAAGTATAGATTATTTTGTTTAGGTACAGATTCGTCTCGTTATGATACTTTTTCTCATTTGGGGTACTTTGTTTTTTAATAGGTTTAATTATTTTATTGTCTGCTTACACTTGATTTGGGTTTGTAGCTTTAACAATAATTGAGATTTTAAAAGTTATATATTATGAGCACTTGGTTTATTTATGACTTAATATCTATACATAATATAATAAATCTGTAGAAGGGTCAATTCTGTACATTGAAAATATTGAAAAAATAAATAGCACTGGATCGATACCAAACCCAAATATGTGATTAAAAAAATTTTTGTCTGTCTGTCTGTCTGTATGTCTGTCTGTTTGTCTGTATGTGAAGACATCACGTGAAAACTAACGGTTCGATTTCGATGAAACTTGGTATAATTATACCTTATTATCCTGGGCTTATAATAGGATACTTTTTATCCTGAAAAAATACGAAGAAAAAAAATAATCTTAATTTTTCAGTTTTATCCATATACGTTGTTCTGTAGAACCGCGAACACACGTTGGGTATTATTATAGGCCTAGCCGTATTTGAGTCCAATAAATATGTATAAGATGTTACTGTCAGAGTTACTCAAAATGGAGAAATAAACCATCCACGCGAAGACCGACATCCGCGCGGACGGAGTCGCGGGCGGAAGCTAGTTATGAATAATTTGGTATTGATTATGATTATGTATTATACGTTGTAAAAATTTGATGCGCAATAGTCATTGATTTTGATTGAATTTTAAAAAAGAATTTCAGATTTTTGTTTAGGTAAGATTTTAAATTTCGCAATGGCCTTGGTTATCTACGAAATTTTCATTTCAAACATTTCATTGTAAATAATAGATTGAAATACTGAACTTGAAAGTGGTAACAATTCTTTGTAAGTTGTTTTACAAAATATACATGTATTCCCGTTTCTTATAAATTACAAGACGCACGCAGAACTTGTAAAAAACTCAACAAATTGAGAACCTTCCGTCGTTTTCAGGGAGCGTCGGTTAAACTTGTTTAAGCAATTAATCGATATATCGATAAAAACACCTTGTAAAGGAACTCGCTATGTCCGCTGTTATCGATTTCTATTCCCGTTGTTTTATTGTTCAAATGTAATTTATAACAACCGATATCCTCCTAAAATATAATTATATTATGTTTGATGTTCTGTGTATGATATTGCTATTTGACATGCAGCGAATATAGGTACAGCTGGTTACATTTTGCCTTGTTGTCTGCAAGAGATCACTGCTAAGTGATAAGTCGCCTAATAAAGTCTACTGTGTTATAGTGCAAAATTGTAACAACAATTATTTATGTATAGATATCGAAGAGTTAAATAAATAAATCGATTTTAAAATTGAGTAACCAACACTATGTAAAAATAAATTATATAGCACCGACTTCGATTTATCGTTTTAAAACATAAAATATATTATATTCGTATTATTTATTATTTTTTCTCTATGGTACTTTATTTAAAGTTATTTCTAAATTCAATTCAAGGCTATAAAGAAAGATGCATCGATAATTATTATTTACTACTACTACTACTTTTAGCAGCGTTGGGTATAAAATCTTAAACTCGCGTCAGGACACGTGACCTGATCGAAAAAGAGTAAGACGGATGTTTTTTTTTTAGCCCTTATATTCCATGCGTAAGACGGATACCATTCCAAAATATCAAACATGCACAACGTTTTCACTTCTGCCGGCACTCCCGGAGTTCAACCCGACTTTTTTTGTTTACGCAAACTTTGGGGTCTATGAATATTATTTATTTGGCTATAAATATATACGAGACTATAGTGACCTTAAGATAACGAAATATGAGATACAAGTTAAGACGAAGGTCACCAAAGTGACTGTTTATGTGTTTATGTGATTACTATAATCATAAGTGTGATTACACCACTTTAGTAAGGTCATGGCATTAAGTGGGATTTATATACAAAATCAACATTTTTCTACAATGTATTTGAATAGATATATGTACCTATAAAAAATAATTGAAAAAACGCAATAAGTATATTTTATTTGTAATACTCTCAATGAATCCTCCTTCTATCTCACACGATATAATATTATGTCTTGATGAAAAGACAAATTTTGGCGCCAAAATTCCGCCATTTTATATTTTTATAACTTTCATAAGTATAACAAAGTTACTTTCACGGTCTAGATTGATCTTTAGACACATTTTCTAGCTAAAATCCATTAAGCTGATAATGTTACAGAACGTGCTATAGACATGTATCTTCTTCTGATATATAAAAATGAATCGCAAAATGTGTTGGTAAGCGCATAACTCGAGAACGGCTGAACCGATTTCGATAATTCTTTTTTTATTATAATCCTTGAAGTACGAGGATGGTTCTTATGTAGAGAAAACGTAAATATTATGTACCACGGGTGAAGGCGGGGCGGACCGCTAGTAGAAATATATAATCTTACGTAGTCGGTAAGAAGGAAAACTACATTACTGAACTTTTTGATACATGACCTCAAATTAGGATGACTCAGTTTGTTAAGATTGCGTTTAATTTAACCTTTTATAAGAAAAAGTCAACGATATAAAATCATACATTGGACCTCTAAAGAAGTTGAAAATTAATGAACGCACGTTAACCAAAAACGTAAAGGAAAACCCAAAAAAAATATCAACCGCATAATATCTTATCCTACTTCCTACTTAATCCTATCCTGCTAGTCCTATCCTATCCTACTAATATTATAAATTCGAAAGTTTGAGAGGATGGATGTGTCTTTCACGCAAACACTATTGAACCGATTACAATGAAATTTATCACACTTATAAAGAGAAACTTGGATTAACAAATAGGATAGGTTTTATCCCGGAAATCCCATGGGAACGGGAACTATGCGGGTTTTTCTTTGAAAACGCGGGCGGAAAGCTAGTGTTACCATACTTTGATCATCATCAAGGAGATAATAAAATAGGTAAATAAGTAATAATTAGTTCACTTACACTAGGTTCTTATTACTTATTAAGGAGCGCTAAGGTAAAAACTATTCACAAGTACATTGAAGGTTAAATCAGTTTACTATTAAACGGTGCAAAGAGATAACATAAGCAAATTAACTCATTGATAATAGAGGACGTGACTATAGCGGTGTTTAATTAAACGTTAATCACTGATTAAACGGTTTAGTAGTTGCTGCGGTTTTAGTATTGTTAAACTTGGTGTAGTTTTTGAACGCGGAAGAGTTTGAAGATATTCTGAAGAATTTCTATAAATAACTAGCTTTCCACCCGCGGCATCGCCCGCGTAGTCAAAGAAAACCCGCATAGTTCCCGTTCCCTTGGGATTTCCGGGATAAAACCTATCCTATATCCTTTCTCGGATATCAAAATATCTCTATATCAAATTTCATGCAAATTGGTTCAGTAGTTAAGGCGTGATTGAGTAACAGACAGACAGACCGAGTTACTTTCGCTTTAATAATATTATTAAGTATGGATAATAACAGTTGATTAAATATATTTACGGATTACTGTTAACTCACGGAAGTTTCTGCGGTAAGGCCTTAAAAATACTGCTAACAGATTCGTATCGTCATTTTTAATTATGGTAATATTTTACTCTTCACTAATGATTTTGTTGTATTTTTATACTATGTATGTTACATAAAACTGCACTTACAATTTTTTATATTTTTGGAGTGCTGCGGTCAAGAATTAAATTCGTCAGTGATCAAGTTTTGCGGTAAAAATTATATTGATATCAACAATCTTTCTTCCACTTCATTATATTAGAATTAATCGATTCCAAGTTCATTCTAACCACAACCTTATGTATCGATCGTAAGGTGACACACCGGATCGAATACGACCTCAGGGGAGGTCACGGCTAAGGGGAGGTTGGCAATGGATATTTTGTAATGTCGGTAAATGAACTATTTATCTGTATGGAAACTTCGAATAATGTAAAAATCAATAAAATACTATGAGTAAATTCAAAACACAAGTATACATGATTGATATATAATGGATTTTAGCTTGACATGTTTAAACTTTAAATAATGGTAGTTACGTAACATAATAAAGATTTTATGGATTAGAAATTATTTCTTTTGCCAAGTGCCAATGTAAAAAGGTAATCCCCTATATAAAACGTGACAATTTATTTACATTGTTCCGAATTAAATTCTTTGTAAGAGGCCTTTTTATGTAAAAGAATAAGTTTTAGACATGAGTAAATTTTCCTTTAATCCAAGCATTTTTATTAAGATTCCAAATTGAATTTGTGTTCAAAATATTTTGAGTTTTCATAACAACTTAACGAAAACTTTATGTACAATATGAAGAGTCTTCATTGGCTATCATTATAATATGTACCTAATTATAGATTCCTCGAACAGTCGCAAATATAAAAATGATTTATGAGCTTTTGTAAAGGTTTTATTTCTTAGCTATATAATACTAGCGTCAAATTATAAGGAAACAAATAAGGCAAATTACTAAACTTGTATTCAGACGTAATACACAGACTAAAGGTAAACATAGTGACGTAGAGTCACTAGGTGAAAACTCTACCACGCTAGAGCTGATAATGTTCGACTCTTATAAAACTCTATATGCTGTAGAGCAGAGTAGAGTTTGGTAGGTAGAGATTATGGAATACTGGTAACTTTGGTTTTGATGTTATATTTTTTTTGTCACATATTGTTTGTATTACTAAAAAAAAGAGATTCTATAATAACTATAAAATAAATTATTAATATTTTTATGCATAACATTGGAAATCTTATACGTAGACGTAACACAGTAATAACTATATAATTGTTAAAACTTATATAAGTAAATATTGATTATAAAATATTTTAATAATACGTCCTGAATGCGCCGTAAATTACTCAAAAGGTAATTACAGGTTGACGTAATCGAAATAATATAGTGTTCAAGTTATTTATAAATTGTATCCAAGAATTGTTTGTGAAGTGTCTTTTAAATTTTCCATTGGCTTTTGTTGAAACACAAAATAATTGAAAAGTTGATGTTTCTTTGATTGTATCCGTTGAATGGAAAATTTACAAAATATCATTGTTATTAATTTACCTATAGAGTATACAATAAACAATCCGATAGTAATGAATGAGGTTATCGAGCAGTCAATTCGAGTGTGATGAATATTTATCACTTGCTAATATCGTGCCGCGCAATTAAATTATAGCAATTTTGTTTTATTTTCTTCACATACATTCCACAATATTTTTATAAACCAACTAATTTACCGTGAAAAATGGAAACCTTGAAAATCCTTATCGTTCACTTGTGCAAATATAATGTAAACTCAGCCGATATGACACTAAAACCACTGGTTAAAAAGAAAAAAAAAATCACAACACTCCCGCCAAAATATGACAGATTATTTTTTTTAATTACGATGACATGGGTAATTTTGTTCGAAAGGACGTGTTCGAATTTTTAAATTTCGCGATGGCGCGAAACTTGAGCGCGCGGTTCGATGCGCGCGTCGCGTGTAGAGACGGAGAAGTTAATGCGTGAAGTTTACTCTCGTAGAAACCGATACGGTTGCACCGCGTTTTAAGTAACAGTTAAACGAATTGATTAAATTGTTCACGCATTTCAAAACCGGTCGGCGTCTTAATTTGCTAATCGTTCTAAACATTGATACATTATTATGTAATTAGTGATCTGGGTTCGTCTCACATAACATTATTACGTAGCTTACATAATTTGGCGTTCATTTTGACAGTATTATGTTACTGACGATGACATTTTGATACGTGTAAATTTGAAGCGATTTTCTTCTACTTGTTTATCCGAATACTGCTTTTTTAGACAATGTTTAGGAAAATAAATGAATAAAATGTTTTCCTTGTATAGATTAAAGAAATAAACGGTCGTAGTTTTAACTACGCGACTTTGATCGCACGTGTCCGCTAATCCGTGGTTAATCTCCGTTTACCGGTCGTGCGACTCGCCCTCAATTTTCACGGACTTTTTCATCGAGAGATAAATAATTAGGAATGTCATTTTAATTGGGCGAAATACTGGGAGAAATGCAATTCGTTATCAGAGAAATAATAAATATTAATTTTTGATTAAGATTAACGTTCCGAAATTAAGTTATTGTTACACATTATGTTTTTTATGTAAGTACATACTTAGTATTTTTCGTGATATCTTCTTAAAATTGTTTACATAAAAATGTTATAGTCTACTACAGTCTGCAGTATTTTCACATCAAAATAATTACTGAAGTATTTTAATTTGTTTAAGTAATTTTTACATCAGGAAACTTGTAAAAAAATATCCGCCTCTTAAATATAAATTAACAATTACTTACTTACTTATTTTATGATGTAATTTACATTGCATAATATTTATGAATACTTTAACTAACAGGAATATTACTTACGAAAAAAACGCCCAAATACATTTTATTTTTGTTTTAAGTAATAAATTAAAGTAAAAAATTATTAATATCTAGTTAATCTGCAATGAATCTATAAACCAAAGATCATAAAAATCGATCCATCCGTTCTCTGTTTATACATATTTTAACTGACATGATTTTGTTTATATAATACAGGGATATGATGTAATATTTTACTTTTAGGTGTCAAGGTAACTAATTGACTAACATCGTTTGATTAAAAATAACTTATTTTACTTTTTTCTACGTGAGTTCATTTAATTTTTTTAATTGGCTAGATTTAAAACTTAATTTAATTTAGAGATGTTTGGGTATGTTAAATTTAATGTATCATCCTTATAAACGCAAACTCAAACATTTATTTATTCAATAAGACTTCTTCTAGAAGCACTTTTGAATCGTCATTACATATTTTTAACGTTTACCATCGATTCGGAAAACAATATCTATGGAGAAGAACCGGCAAGAAACTCCATAGTTGCTTATAAATATTCTGATAACGAAAATTTTATAATACTAAGCGACGAATCATTCTTCTTTATTTGTTTTCTATACTTCTAAAATTATCAAATATAAGCAACTCCTATTATTTTAGTAAAAACTTTGTTAACTTCAATTTCTTCAGAAAAGTGCACAGATAAAAAATAATAGGCAGCATGTCCTAATTAAAAACAACAAAGTACACCATTTAAATCCAAGTGAAAGACGCAGTACTCATAAACAGTCTACAAATTAAGATATTATGTATATTTATGCGAAAAAAAAGTTTTCGACAACCATTTCTGTGTAGAAAGTAACATTAGACCGTGGGTACGATCTGTGTTGTACATGACTGTTGCATATTTACATACTTACATATAAATAAATTTAGCGGTTCAGTGGACACTAAACTGTTTAAGTACCTAAAAAACATGAAAACAATGAGACGCAAGCCCTATAATTAATTATTTATATGTACTAAGTAAAACGTATTTTGTCCAATTTTAAATCAATCATTTTTAATTTAATTTTAATTGATTATTTTTAAAGCTTTTTCTAAATCTTTATTTAAATTTGATATTCAAATTTGGAATTCAAAATTTTGTTTACATGAGCAATTTTAGTGAAATTCTGAATGTTGGAACAGGAAAGATTTCACTGTATTTTTTAAATAAAATAATTATGCACTACAATATACAGATAATTTTATGAAGTGTCACCCCTAAACTGTTAAACAATGACGGATGACATTGAAGTGACTTGTGAATTTCTATTGAAGTCCAAATTATAGTGCCACAAACTTATCTGACCCGGTGACAGTGTCACTGATGTCGCTTTCTTTTATAATAAACAAAATATTCCGTATGAAAAGTCTGTGAAAATGTGACATTTCAAAATGGCGGCACGTAGTTCCAGTTTTTGCCACCGGGTCAGATAAGTTTGTGGCACTGTACACGAATTATAGTGCATTACCGACACTAGATACTGTTCTGCAATTTGTCTTTAGAAAAGTTTTTTACGGAAAAGTTACGTTGTTATGTTTTATAATTTATTGTTTCTAAGTTTAAGTTTAGAGAAAAGCGGTTTTAATGTAAGAATTTACTAAAATTCCCAGTTCAAACTCATCCAAATATTGTTTATCAACTTATGATCCTACTTTAAGAGCAAACACAAGAGCCGTTTTTACAAACGTAGTCCCCTGTTTCCTCCCTGGATTGTGCCACTAGAGCAACATATTTTTTACTATTAATCTGTGGTAACTTTAGCCATGTTCCTACGTTTTCCTTTTTGTTATATCTTAATTATTAATTTATTAAAAAAGATATGAATCTTTAAAAACGTAAGAAAAAGGACAGATTTTCCGTTATGTTCCGTCTTCCATAAAACTAATTTTTGAACATTGTATATAAACACAAAACACAAGACATAGCTTATACTATTGTCTACTAAATTTTGAAAAAAGTAATTAAACCAGTCCAGTATTGGAGGAGGAAACAGGGGACTACGGAACGTCGAATTTGCGCAATTTTCCTAGGTATTTTCGGCCCAACCTGCAGTTGTCCCTGTCGCGCTCTACGGGGGAGGCTTGAGGCATAGCGCGACAGTAATAGATAATAAGAAAACCTAATTTTGAATTCTCTCACTCGTTTTGTTGGCTCTTAATGTACCACCGCGTCATACTTTCTCGATAACTGGTGAAAATCCCATATCCCACTCTTGGAAACTATGAAAGTATACGAATAAAACCACGTGTATTGAGTGAAACGAATTGATTGTGTTCGCTCTAATCAGATAGACCACGGTCGAGGACGGATGCGTAATTTGTTTTAAAATTGGATATTTTGTTTAGATTTGAGGTAATTGTTTGTAAATATTTATTTATGGGGTAGTTATCCCTAAGATAATAAAGCAATGAAACCGTGAGATTAGAAGTTTTATTACTGACAGGGATTTAATAAACGTGACTCGGGATCAAATTTCCTATTATGTATTAAAAAAAATGTGTGCGTGTACTAGTGTACATACGTAAAAAGTGAAACTTCTTTATGACCTTATTTAAAAAAAATAATTTACTATATGCAACTTTACAGAAATACGTCGAATCACGCGTGATAAGAACAAGATGGCGCGTAACGGAAAAATGTCACGCGTAACGAAAAAATGTAACACTAAATTTTTTTCCAACCCCGATAAAGAAGTTTCACTTCAAAAAATTTATAGTGCAGATTAATTAACCTCCACTCTACGAATAACTAAACGAGCATAGTCTATCTTATATATAAAATTCTCGTGTCACAATGTTAGTCTGCATACTCCTCCGAAACGGGTGGACCGATTCTCATGAAATTTTCTGTGCATATCGGGTAAGTCTGAGAATCGGCCAACATCTATTTTTCATATGTACCACGGGCGAAGCCGGGGCGGACCGCTAGTATTCTATAAAGTTCATAATTATTCATCTGTTTATGTACATATAATCAGTTGAGCGCATCCGTACATAATTTAAATAAGGCATAATATTATCATATTGATTCACTACGTTGGATCGCTCTCGTATTTACAAGTTACTTAACACTTCTCGATACATATTTAAACGTTATTTGTTATTTTAATTGGCAGAGAAAAGTTATGTAACTAGTTGTAAATCTGTCATAACACCTGTATGTATTTATCATAATAAAAAACTTTAAAATTCATATCATTCTAAGACTAAGTACCTATAGGAGAAATAGAAGACGACGAAAGCTACACGAGTAACATTGGAAAAAACTGTCTTTAAAACAGGCATTAAAAGTTGCAAGTCTCAACAGCCTCAAAGGCAGTCTCTTATTATTTTAATTCCCTTGTATTTGTCTTTACGTCAAACCGATCACATAAGCAACAGGTATAATTAACTCGATATTGCAATCGATTTGTAAAGGCGAACAACCTTTGTACACACCCTGTCGTTCTGTTACACCGTATAGCTTTTTGTATTTATTTGGTCGGTTAATCGGTATACAAGGTTCACGATTAACAGGATATTGTTTTGTTACAGTATAAAATATTTCTATGAATAGCAATGAAAAAATAATATAACTTGTAGAAGTAAACATGAACAAATACACGTGATAGTTTAATGTTTTAGTAAGATAAAAAATAAATCTAAAATATAAAGAATTTCTTAGTAATAGGTAACATCAAAGGCCTGTTGTCTATGTTAAACAAATTAATTATTATAAAAAACTTAAGTATTTGTTTATCTTCACTGTACTAATTGTGATTATTCCAAGTTTTCTTTTATTAATAGGTGAAACAATACAATAAGTATTCTATGAAAGTTATTGAAATATCCACTTGACTAACAAGGGTTAAAAATACAGCGTAAAGAAGAAAAAGACGGCTGCATTGTCGTGAATACCCCGTTTTCGTGCCTTACTTAACATTCTCAATAATTTTTTGTAGCAGCAGGAAATAGTAATTTCACACCAAATATGTAATTAACGAAAGCATTTTTGAAACACAAGAATTCGATATTCGTGTTCGTTCATTTAGACGTTACGATTCGGTGTAACAGACGGCCGAATATTTAGGCAACCTTACATATTTATCGAAGGGCGAGTCACGTGGTTGCGACAAGTAGGCAATTTATCAAGCGAGCTTAAATTAAAATATAAAAAGTATTTGACTTTTACGTGTTTTGCAAGTTTGATAATACTGTATCGGTATATAATAAGTACTGATAGAAGTAATAACGCAGTTATTCTGCGTGAAATTTAGTTAAGTACCTACAATCACCGATTTTTGAAGTGAAACTTCTTTATCGGGGTTGGACAAAAATTTAGTGTAACATTTTTGCGTTACGCCGTACGCGTGACATTTTTGCGTTACGCCGTACGCGTGACATTTTTGCGTTACGCCGTACGCGTGACATTTTTGCGTTACGCCATACTCGTGACATTTTTAAGGTCATAAAGAAGTTTCACTTCTTACGTGTGTACTCTAGTACATGCATACACTTTTTTATTTTTATTAATTTTTGGGTATTTTCATGAAATAAAAAATATGATAAATTTACAATTAATCGAGTTCTCTACTTCCATGAGTGTTATTTTGATATAAAATAATTTAACTATCAATATTTTGTGTAGTTATGAATATTTATAACACTATAAATTGAATAAAATTGATCAAAATCGTTATATAAGTTATAAAAAGGATAATAGATATATATTAATGATATTTATTTATACAAAATAGCTATTAGAAATATAACGACCATTAGCAGAAAGCTATTTCAGATTGAAGATTTTGATTTCTCTAATTAAAAATCTGTTGTGTGACTTATGTTACTTTCAAAAGTGAAGGGGTTTGTATTCTATAGTATTTATCAATTTCCCTATATGAATTTTATTTGGTAGAAAACTTGTTAGGTACCTTCATAAAATCGAAGAAAGGCTAATCTTGGTGATTAAATCGATCAGCGAAACACAATATGTGAAATGCATCTATGGACCCCATATCTACTCTACAAGGGGACGCGGGTCTTCACATAAACTGCCACTACATATAAATATAAAAAAAATAATAAAAATCATGTGTGCACAAGAAGAAGTGAAACTTCTTTGGCAAGATTCACTTTTTATTTCTAAGATTCAATGATACAGAAATCGTCGCCTTACTCCATGACGGTATTGTCATGACGTGTCCTTTAAATTTTACTCTCAACGCGCCTAAAGATGTTTCACTTCAAAAACTTCTTGTGCTTTCTTTTACAAGAATTTTGGACTTAACAATTAAAGACGTTTTAAATATTTTTTAGACACGGACAGACTCTCATTTAAATCTTTGAAAGGTATTTAATTTCTAAACAATATTATAATATAATATGGAAGTATAGAAATTATTCACAAAGATTCCACTATTGTCCCGCAGTCTCATAGCATATGTCTCTGCATTTTCTCATAATTGAAACTTCTTATCGCAATTTCATCGATATATGGAACAAAAAGGAAAGGCCAATTATAAAACAATTTCTATTACAATTGTTCACAGTGTGATACAATTATACGACTGTTTATGTGTTTATTTACGTTTTAGCGTTGCTAATTCTGTCACATGATATCAATGACTAGCCGTGCTCCGCGGTATTATCCGCATTGCTCCGCTCCTGTTGACTACATACTTATCATCAGTAGCGTGATGATATTATGTATGTAGCCTATAACGTTCCTCGATAAATGGGCTATCTAACGCCGAAAGTTTTTTTCGGACCAGTAGTTCCTGAGATTAGCGCGTTCAAGCAAACAAATTAGTATATAATTAATATGTAAATATTAAGGTGTAGTGTTATACAACACTACACCGAATATCAAAGTTACAAAAACAACAGATGTTCTAAATTACCAAAGTATTAAATTATTGAATACCTATTTGTAATTTATTGTTAAGTATAAAGTTAGTCCCATGCCGACTTAAACTTTCCACCTACATATTTAGATTAATCCTCAAGATTCAATCTCTACATCCAAAAAACTCATAAAATCCATATAGAACAAATGGACATAAAATTGTATAAATAGGTGCTCAAATATCGACACTTATTTCAAGTTTATTCCATATTTCATCACGTAGCTTTAAAGTGGCTTTCTTTTGCCGGCACTATGCGTTATTTTTACTTTTTTCGCAATTATATTTTGCTATCCCACGCTCCAGTGAATACAATAAAAACGGCCTGGCCAGGAGTTTTATGGGCGTATAAAAACCTATCCACATTTGCATATAACTGCACATGGGTACTATATTCATACAAAACTTCACTATTCTTAGGGTTCCGTACCGAAACGGTAAAACGAGACCCTATTACTGAGACTTCGTTGTCTGTCTGTCTGTCTCCAGGTTGTATCTTTTTTTTATATATTAAATAGGTAGACGTTTGACCGCTATCCTGATTCCTGCCTGATGTAAAGCAGTGATGCGATCTATTTAGGAGCAGGTCTACCCAAAAGAAGCCTATTTATCTCATAAACCGTGATAGCTAGAAAGCTGAAATTTTCACAAATGATGTATTTCCGTTGCCGCTATAACAACAGATACTACTAATAAAAAAATATATTTATTAAGGGGGGGGGGGTCCCCATAGTTCGGAACCCTTTGTGTGCGAGTCCGACTCGCACTTGGCCGTTTTTATTCTCGTAATATAAGCTGCTGCATGCTATTGACTCTTGTTTTTAATCGGAATTTCCAAATGGTTCGTAGCGTATGTTTTCTTTGATTTGGCGTAAGTTTATATCACGTTAAATAAAGTCAATTTTAATCTTAGATAAATTAAAAATCAAGTTAATAATTTCTGAGTTCATCAGTAATAACTCTGCGTAGCAAAAAATCGAGACATAAACTGTGGCAATATGTTTGGCGTCTATTTTCGTACTAAATATAAGACTTTTAATAAAATACATATAACATGACGATAATATTCTCGCCAAAATTGGCTACATCAGCCACCTCCGAGCACACGACAGGGCAATGTTGACCCACCGTATTGACGATGCATAGCAGTCGCTGTAGCCGAAATCGGCAAGAAGCGATTATTATTATACATGACTTATTATTATTAAGAACTAGCTGTTTAAAAAATGAACAAAATAAAGTTGAAATTATGATTCTTCCAATACATTGCATTGAATTGGCTTAAAGTTAAACTCTATACGTATTATTTTGTTAACAACAGGTGATAAATAACATTATGTAAATAAGAAGTAACAAGGTATAAGTAACAAGATTGGCGCATTGTTAATTTATTTTGACACTCGGAATCAGCATGTATGTTTTAGCTACGTTGAGTAATTTGTAAAATAAGTAATGGTATAATAGGTTTATTGTGGTTTTTTTTTATATAATTGCCAAAATATATGTGTACTGTATGTAGAGCCATGAAGACTACGCCCAGAAATAAAGAATTATAAATTAAGTGCTGATAGGTACATTGTTATTTAGTAAAAATATTTTCTTTCCAAAACTTTCATTTAATTCGAAGAAATACGGCAAGTTTTGCTTGTTAATATTATGCTCGCTCTACGAGAGCAAAGATTCATTTCCCTTTTATTTTAATACAAATAATTATGTTATGTGATTATTGCTTACAAAATAAACACTCATTTTCATCTACAAAACCATGACTATAAGTATGAAAAATTGAAGAAGAATAGAAAAGAATAGATTTATACGCGAGTCCTTCGCGTGCCAACTGAACATAACTTTTGCGTGTTTATAGAAATAAGTTGCAGTAATGATCTCCTTACATTGCAGAATTGTAAGAAAAAATAATATACCTACTTTATAATAATACATAATAAAAATATCGTTAAGTACAAGTATTATTTTTTATAAATAATGTAAAGAAGGTGAATGTGTCCTTCAGAACCTAATTAACGTTATTAATTATTACAAACGATTAGTTTAATTATGTTGTATTTTTGACAAAATATTGATTAGGCTGGTCCACACAAGCAAGCAGCCTCGTGAAGCAATCACTGCGCGAAGCAGCTCGGTCTGTGTAGAGCTACAAAAAGCCAAGGAAAGATCAACCTTTATATTATTATGAAAGTATCAAGAAGTGTTAATAACGAAGTACATATATATTATGGCAATGCCCTCTGCACTGCACATGATCTTTTCCGCTCAACTGGTGATGGTATGCTTCATCGGTAACACCTTAAGACAATTATATTATCTGTGCCTCGGTATTGCCACAGATAATATAATACTATACTAGTATTGCTCGTTAATTATTTAATTATTATTGAAGCGGATGTTACAAGATGTTTGAACTGGTATGTGACCTTTTTATATCGTGTAGGTAATATGTACAGGTAATATGTAATGTTTCCTTCCGATAGAAATGTGGATGGAAATGTCAGATTGTTTTTATCCGACATGTAATACAAGATATTTTTCCGGAAATGGAATATTTATTGTAGTATGATTTATTATCTGTGTAATTGTTTTCTTTGCGCGATATACAGGGTGGACCAAAAGTCCGTTTACATTTCAAACGATAATTTAGAAGAAACGATTTAAGTAAGATGAAATCTGTTTTTTTATTTACAAAATACATAAATAGGGATTTTATTTTTTTAAATCACATCGTCCATATGTGATCCTTCACTATTTTACACTGCTGCAATCTGGAGCGAAAATTTTCAATGATGGCCTCGCAAGTGTTTCGTGAAATG
Organism: Colias philodice; assembly: GCF_061535455.1. Taxonomy (NCBI): domain Eukaryota; kingdom Metazoa; phylum Arthropoda; class Insecta; order Lepidoptera; family Pieridae; genus Colias; species Colias philodice. The sequence goes on along the minus strand of NC_143091.1, from coordinate 517,589 downwards.
TCAATTCTCATTTCCATTCGAAAATTGACTTTTAATTCATCAAGAGACACCGGATTACTGTTGAAAACTTTACTTTTAAGGTATCCCCAAACAAAGAAATCCATTGGGGTAGGTCCGGACTACGAGGCGGCCAGTTAATGTCACATCTTTTAGAGATCACCTTTTGTCCAAAAATTTCACGAACAGCGAGTCATTTAAAGTGTGGCATGTGGCCCCGTCTAGCTGAAACCACGTTCGTTGATTAAAACCATCGAATTCCTGTAGCGCTGGTGTAAAAAAGTCCTGTAGAATGGCAATATAGCGCTCTGTATTCTCTGTAACAGCATTTTCACGAAAAGACGCTCTTACACGCTCTACGTTTTCGGGGTCTCTTGATGTTCTAGGTCGGCCGGATCGTGGTTGATTCATTCTTGAACCTGTCTCCTCGAACTTTTGTACACATTTCCTTATCAATTGAACTGACGGAGCTTCATTTTTACGCCGTATGTTGTAATGAACGCAAAATTTTCGTTGCGCTAGCGTGAAAGAATCGATGTTGCGGTAGTACTCGCGCACACAGAATGCTCGTTGCTTGTCGCTGAACAACTCCATGGTACTGAATTCCCATAGACCGCTCTAGCACTACGTACCTCTCCCGCCCCAACCCGTTGTCGCTGCTTGTTGCAGCTACCGATTAAAATTTAAACGGACTTTTGGTCCACCCTGTATTTGTAAGTAGCGCATTTTAAGTGACATAATATGTGTGTGTGTGCATTTATGTATGTATATGAATGTAAATACTTACATATCTAGGTTCTTATTTTATTAATTATTAAAATAGGACCTTATAGGACACTGGAATTCGGTAGAAATATGTAGTATCGTAGGGTGGGCTGGGAAATATTACTTGTTATACGATATACGCCAATACGCCATTCGATTAAAGCTCTTCTTTTTGTTGCTGTTAAAGTTATCTTCTTCTTCTTATATATAAAAATGAATCGCAAAATGTGTTGGTAAGCGCATAACTCGAGAACGGCTGAACCTTGTATTCCTTGAAGTACGAGGATGGTTCTTATGTAGAGAAAACGTAAATAGTATGTACCACGGGCGAAGCCGGGGCGGACCGCTAGTTTAATATAAAAATTGTTTTTAAGATAAAGGTGACGTCACACTTACATGTGATGAACGCAAAGTTATTACAAAAAATTACGACAGGATCGAAGCAAAAAATAAAGTGCTAACTTATTACCTTACGAGGCAATGAACTCGCGGATCCTGTATTCTGCGTATTAAATATTTTTTTGTTCCATTTTGTTAATTGAAGTTTGTAACGAATATTTTTTTAGTTCATGAGCAAAGGTCTAAGTAATAGGTTGTTATGGTATGATAAAAAAATTGAAAAATATTTGGTCATTTTTTAGTTCGAAGAATTATTTTTTTATCTGATACGGCATTCCGTATACCATTGTATATGTAATACCATTGTATTATAATCTGTTTTTCGGTAGGTACAAATAAAAGTAAAACAAAATATAAAAAGTGAATTCGTACACTTATCACCGATATAAATAAAATATATCATACAGAGTGCAAACAGCAATCAAGTGCAAATGCATGCGTGCGTGCTCCGTTTCGAGAGGATTGCTAGCTTTTATAGCTTACTAGTGGTCCGCCCCGGCTTCGCCCGTGGTACATATTTCGCAATAAAAGGTAGCCTATGTCCTTTCTCGGGTATCAAAATATCTCCATACCAAATTTCATGCAAATTGGTTCAGTAGTTTAGGCGTGATTGAGTAACAGACAGACAGACAGAGTTACTTTCGCATTTATAATATTAAGTATGGATGTCAAAAATATTGTGAATATACATGCTGGTTTACTACAACAATCTAGTGTACCTATATGCATGTCCAATCTCGTGCGTCGTGTATGCTAATTTAAGCCAGCAGTCGACCATGCGTGCTAGTTTGTCAATAAACGAATAGGTAAACAAAAATTCATACTTATGCATCACGTATGCTAGCCTTTATCAAAAATTCAATGCATATGCGTGATGAGTGAGTGTAAATGCATCAGTGGTCCATACATATGCAAGCCTGTTCCCATGCACGTACTATTCTACATCAACATTTAAATGCATGTGCTACCTACTCCCATGCGCATGCTTTCCTACATCAAAACATGTGCATAATTGCCTGCATCCATGCGCATGCATGCCAGCTTACGTCTGAGCGCGTCCTGCAGCGCGGTGGAGAGAGCGGCAAGCGAGTCGCGCACGGCGGCGTGATGGCGGTCAAACATGCCAATATCTGAGTATTTTTTCCTTTTAGATTATGTATTATTACCATTATGTATTATTGAACACCCTATAAAACTTTAAGGCGCTATTAGTTGCCATAATGGCTTTCCTGCACTCCTGCAGAAATAATGCCGTTTTAAAATTAAGTCTAGTTAGTGTGTTGTTAGGGACTGCTCTGTGATAATATTTTTAATGGAATTTAAATCGTTATTGTAACACCATTTAAACATTGTTAAAGTTAAGTAGTATCAATTTTAAAACAAATTAATTAAATGTAAGCAATTGATCTCATGAGCTTCTAGGACTGGATAAATATGGAAGGCGTGTAAAAATATCGCATTAGCTTTCAAAGCACTCCATTTGTTATATTAGTATGAACAAGTTCCGCTAGATGGCGTTGAAATAAAAAATGTACTTACAAGCAGGATGATCATAGAGTGGCGCGACCCTCGTACCCTCAAGAGGTCCTCCAGCTAATTTAGCTGATATTGCTTCTAGGAACTCTCGTACGTTGTGTAGATCTTGATTCTCGCTTCCGCCTTCGCATTCTTCGTCTTTAATAAATAGAATAAGTAGGAAAACAACATTGTATAAAGAATCTTACATACTAAAAGTATTTGATAATTTGATATGGGATTGCGTATGTAAATGATTTTTCCTTTAGATTTTGGGCGAGAAACGTTTACATGAAATCGCTTTGCTTTTATCTTTTTAAGGCGTAGTTGTTATCAAAAGATGCAACAATTTCATAAAATTTTAGTATTAATATTTTTTATAGTATTCGCCTTGTCTTTACATTTCCATATTGTTACGCTAAGTAATAAAAAACACAAAAAATATTTTTAATTACGGGTAATGTACAAATGTATTTTGAGTCATAAAAACTTGATTATTGTTTTTGTAAGCGGATACTAACTGAATTACAAAAAAACTTATGATAAAAAAAACCTGTAAGTTTAAATTAATGAAAAATATTTCAATGCCATCTTTAAATAAAAATAAGAAAATTTAAAATAAAAATAAACATCATCTTTTATTTTTTAATTATTTATTACGCTTAATTGTACAAACATGAATGGACAAAGCAGAAAAAAAGAACAATATCACAAAAAGGCATCATTTGTACAAAATGCGGCCTTATTGCTGAACAGCAATCTCTACCAGGCAACCTGGTAGGAAAGGAAATGTATGAAGGTCGTGGGATAGCGCAAAATAAATGATATTACATATCATCATCATCCGTCCATATAAATATTATCTTCCACGTTCAATTATATTATGTTTACCTATTTGTTCCAGCTTGTCAGTACTGAATGACCACGGCATGAGGCTGATGGCTCGCTGCACTTGTCGCAGGAACCACGCACCGGATTCGAACTTGACAGGTCTGGAAGAGGCATAAATTAGCAGTTTTAAAACAGGTTTGTTGGTTATTAGAAATAATGAATAAATTATGTTAAATTAGACTTGTTCTAGAAGCACTTTTGAATCATAACATTGTTTTGTCAATAACTATCGGGAAAGATTTGAAATGTGCATTTGTTTTGGCATGAATCAACATTTGTAATTCTTATTTGATGTTCTTATTATTTTCCTAGAGAGATAAACAAGCATTTCAAAATATGCAATTGTTGGATCCAAAATCTTTGTTGCAAAATAATGTTTTTAGCACTGCGCTAATCGTGGTTCATTGTCACAACCATAGTCACAACGTATCAAGTCAAATGAAGCTTGCTTATTTTTATTCGTAAAAATAATGGAGTTGATGACCTGGTTAAAAAAATTGTTTCTTTTTCTAAGGAATACCAGACGCCTAAGCAGGTTCTGCATAAGAACAAAAAGATGAGAAAAACTCGTAACTTTGATGTTATCTCTCTGCATATTATATCTGCAGGTTTTCATTTATTACAGCTTAAATATATTATGTACTACTAGCGACCCGCCCCGGCTTCGCACGGGTGCAATGCTGATACTAATTAATACACTACAGAAAAACTGTGAACCACAGCTGTGAACGTTGTCTATACTAATATACTAATACTAATACTAATACTAATTACTAGACATCGGATTATATGCATTTGCATATTTGCATATGCAAATGCATAAAACTCGCTAATTACGGCGTTAGTGCATATTTTAGCCTTTTTCCCCAAAAGTGCATATTTCGTTAAGTAACGGGAGTTTTGATTGGTCGACTAACCTTTATTAGCCAATCAGAACGCTCAGCGAGTAAACAAACCCTATTTTGGCATGGTAAAATGGCGAAAAATTACAAAATGGGCTCCATTTTAAGTAAATTTTGAGCTATTCAAAATAGGGCTAGATTACCCTAAAACTTAAAACATGGGTTGAATTCCAAAAAAGGGCTAGATTTAGCCCGGAAAGGTCTAAGGTGGCAACACTGGGCTCGCGGGTGACAAACGTCACAAATTTGTGCAAAAAATGCCTAATTGTATATTGGCACAAAAACTATACTAAATTTCATGAAAATTTCACTGTATTTGTACAATCTTTGATTTAAATATATAAAATAATAAAGGTTTTTTGATTTTGTATTGTGCATATTTTAGGCATATCAGTCGTTTTTAGTGCATATTTCGGCCTTTTTTATTGCATATTTGCATGCATATTTTGGCATTTTGTTAGTGCATATAATCCGATGTCTACTAATTACTAATTACTAATAATATTATAAAGAGGAAAAGTTTGTAAGTATGTATGTATGTATGTATGTATGGTTTTCACGCAAAAACTACTGGACCGATTTCAAAAATTCTTTCACCATTAGAAAGCTGCATCTTTACTGAGCAACATAGGCTATATTGCATTTTCAAAAAAATTAGAGATCCTTACCAAAAATGCAATAATGTAACCCAAAGTGTAAAAAAATCCTCAATAAAACTTCTGTCATCGCGTGCGCTGCGGAATCTATTGAAGATAGAACAAAAAAATGTTCTACGGTATTATAGAATGGATCAATATCTACAAGAAAGTCCGCGATACCATATGTCCATCTTCAGTAGTTATGTTACTACAACAACTTTTTTACGTTTTCAAAGTAAATAGAAGTGCCGACAGTAATCAACCATGTTATCCATACACATATATTAATCCTTATCCCATTAAATGATGTTTTATAATAGACTGTTTCAATACCAGCAAAATACTTTTTAAATGAAAAGAATTGGATATTCCATTCAAAAGATATAACGAATTTTTAAAAGTGTCAATCTACAGAAAATAGTAGGTATACTGTTCGAGCAGGCCGTAGCCCGTAGTGCGGGGGTCACGGAGGAATTCTACCAATATGCGTCTTGACGGAACACAGTGGGGTTTTGGTCGGTAGGAATCCGACATAACCCATGGCCCCTCCCCCGGAGGCCGAGGGTATCTATGAAAGATTTCCCCACTAAAACAAAAAAAAAAGGCCGTAGTGCGGGACGGGGTAAAGGTGATTTTCATGTGATTAAAAATTAAACCTATAGTCCGACCTATAGTAGACTTTTCACTGTAACGATATCGCTATCTATGCGGGTGAAACCGCAGGGCATTGCTAGTATAATATAAAAACATAGTGGCCTGGCCGGCCGGTACCGCCGCAAACGCTACGTCCCGCAATTTTTAAATCTGTAATATCTTCGAAAATATTCACTTAAATCATACGGTGTAAAGTGCCATATAGATCTATATTAAATGAACAATGTATTCAAGGTATTTAATTGGTTAAGGATTAATGCTGTATTGGTGAAAATCGCTTCTAAAATTAGCTATTATTTGTCGTAAAAAGTAAATGACAAAAAAATGTTATTGTGGGTTATCCATAAGAGATAGACATATACCATCGCGGACTTTTCTGTAGACCTTTTTAATGTGTATAATACTTAGTACATTATTTTGATAAAACTCGTAGGGTTCAGCCTGCGTTTGCAATATAAGCGGAAACAATGTAATTTTTTACGACATCACATTAGAAACCTCAAAAATAACAGTACTTCTCCACTATTTAATGGATGTTATTATACATATAAACCTTCCTCTTGAATCACTCTATCTATTAAATAAAACCGGCCAAGTGCGAGTCGGGCTCGCGCACAAAGGGTTCCGTAGCAGCAAATATAATAAATTACAGTTAAATCAACCTATCTCAAAAACTATAAGAGATACTTTGATCAAACCAAAAATCGTTGAAAGAGTTAATTAGCATGCATCACCTCTATTTTTTTTAGAATTTTATACCCCGTAGTTATAAAAATAGAGGGGGGGGGACATACTTTTTACGACTTTGAGAGCTGATATCTCAAAAACCGTTCACTTTAAGAAAAATGTTTTTTAGAAAACTTTATATCATTTTAAAAGACCTTTCCATTGATACCCCACACGGGTATGTACATCGAAAAAAAAAATTTCATCCCTCAGTTACATGTATGGGGGGCCCCACCCCCAATTCTTTTTTTTACTATTTAGTGTCATATTTTTGTAGCGGTTCATACAACACATATTCCCATCAAATTTCATCACTGTAGTACTTATAGTTTCCGAGTAAATCGGCTGTGACAGACGGACAGACGGACAGACGGACAGACGGACATGACGAAACTATAAGGGTTCCGTTTTTGCCATTTTGGCTACGGAACCCTAAAAAAACCGCATCAAAATCCGTTGCGTAGTTTCAAAGATTTAAGCGTACAAAGGGACATAGGGACATAGGGACAGGGAAAGCGACTTTGTTTTATACTATGTAGTGATATGGAATTTTATCAAATAAAAATTTGTAATGTGTTTTTGTTATTAAGTTATGGTAATTCAAAATTATAATAATATTTTTTGGGTTGGTTATTTCTGCCAGTGCGCATTATTTTTTATCGTATCATTTTTTTCTCGTCAAAGTTGAAGTGTTTATTTAGCCTTTAGTTTTAGTTATAATAATTAAATATAATTAATTTTGTTAGTTTTTATCGTTTAAAAGATCACGAAAGAATGCTCTTGCTCTAGCTTTAGCTCTATGTTCGTTTGATGTAAATGTGCCGTGAGATATTATCTATATCCATTAATCCATGTTTATGTTTATTCTTTTTCGTTAATAAATACAATACTAACTGATGATATTCGCAGATGCAGGGGACCAAGCCGCCCAGATTGTCGCCGCCGCATCGACGGCAAATATTCTTGTCCGCTGCGGCAACACACTTCTTTGTGTGGGTGTCTTGCTCTCTGGAAAAGGTGATTTATTTGTTAATATAGAGTAAAATAACGTTTAAAACATGTAACATAGTTGTAATAAAATTTAAAAATAAGATTGTACATTAAGGAATAAAATTTTCAATGTGGGTTTCTTGGTCTTCGGAAAAGTCGTGAAAGCTATAATTGGACTATAAAAATATATACTACCTAGTATATACTACTATACAGGGTGTCCCACTGTTGGTATACTAAGCTCAAAGGAGGTTATAGTTTTGCATACGCTGAGTACGTAAAAAATAATTAAAAAAATCCAGACGCATTTTTTTTTCAAATAGATGAATTCTTAAAACTCTATGTGTACACCCATAACAAGCGAGCCACCCAACTTTGCCACCAGCACGTGAGCTATCGTTTAAGATTATGTTTTCATAGATAAAATGCTCATATTAGAGAAGAGGTATATGCCGGCTGCGCGAAGCTAGAGAAGAAAACATGGATTTTCAGGAAAAATTTAGCAAAAAATTTTGGACGTAATTTTTTTTAAAGTATTTTTTACGTGATCAGTGTATGCAAAACTACAAGTTCCTTCGCGCTTAGTATACCAATAGTGGGACACCCTGTATAATATTATCTGTGTTAATACATAGCTTTGGTACTGTCGATCTCTTTCTGATTTAATGCCACTAATCACTACATAGTATAAAACAAAGTCACTTTCTCTGTCCCTATTTACCTTTGTATGCTTAAATCTTTAAAACTACGCAACGGATTTTGATGCGGTTTTTTTTAATAGATAGAGTGATTCAAGAGGAAGGTTTTAGTATATAATTTATTAGGTTTTAGATAAAGTGGGCGAAGCCACGGGCAGTAAGCTAGCTAGTCTATAATTGCTAAATTAAAAGACTAGTCTTCAAGTCAATATATAGAGGTTAAGGTCTATGTATTGAATTTGTAATCAATAAAAATATACAGCTTTTATTCAGAAATTATGAACAGTTATTTACAGATCGATATTTCTCGAAATAATTAAAATTCACACGGTAAAAATAAAGTATGCATGTAATACCATACCTTATTTTTACCGGTAGTAATACGTCATAGTAAAGGCTTTGTCAGACAGGACGCGTACTTAGCGCGCGTCAGAGCGTTAAGTTGACGCCGCGATATGACGCTAAGATGTGTTCTACTACCATCGTAGAATACCGTCAAACAGAGCGCCGGCGCTAGCAGTACGCAACGCTCTGTCGCTTTGTTAACGTCGGGTGTTGTATTTTTTTACAAATTTTATTTTAGCGTCGGAGTTAATAGGCGTAAAATAATAATAAAATACTGCATAATGACCGAAAATTTGATAGAATTGGTTAGAAAATATCCATGCTTATATAATACGAAGGATAGTTCATATAAACTATAAAGATATATCAATGAAGGCAAAATTGTGGGCACAAATCGGAGAAGAAATTAATGAAACTGGCAAGTAAAAAATTCTTCCGACTCCGGAGTTAATATCGCTGTACCTTGTTTTGTTCGTAAGTAATAATTATGTAAACAACATGCAGCTTTAATAATATCAATTGCTGTGTCCTAGCGCGCGCTAAAGCGTTCTGTTTGACGAAGCCTCGCGCGACGTTAAAACAGGACGCTGTAGCGCTACTACGCAGCGCTAAAATACGCGTCCTATCTGACAAAGCCTTAAGCCCGTTGCGATATCGTTTTTTAAAAAATATATATCGCTATTTTTATTTGTACAAAAATTATATTGAATCTACACTTGCAGTAAATAATTATATTAGAATTATGCAATATATTGATTTTGTTAAATTAAATGGAAACTTAATAATATAAACTACCTATAGATAAACATGAACATAATTTTAATTGTAATTTCAATAATTATTTTTATATTACTTATAGTATTTTTAGTTTCAAGAATTAAGCTACCGTATTTACAGGAAAGGTGGGAATTTTAATAAGAACTTTTAATTGTTAAGGACTACTTTGTAAGTTTGTACTTAACTGATACATAAATATTATAAATTAATTTATATTTACATAAATACTGTAAATATCTTGAACTAGAATAGGTATATTGACATAAGTTTGTCCATGTCAAAAAACCTAATATACATTAATTTTTGCTACTTTTCATTTAATTTAAAATTAATCTTAGTTATTTATGTATAAAGTCTAGTTAACTAGCCACCAAATCCATCAAGATGGTTTTAAGTTTTAACCCACGGGCCATTAACATTAAAATCGCTTATTTCATGCATATTTCATTCATCCAATCAAAAGCCATTACAAATTCTATTTACCCGTAGATTAGTACCGAATATTACTACACAAAACTACACACGCTATTATCGACCTTAATATGTTGTAATAAGTGTAAATTTGCTGTGAACTTTTATAACGGTCCTCTCAAAACCAGTGGTTGCACCAACAACTTACTTCATAGTGTGTCCCAACCAGCAAGGCCGTCTACATATTTCCGTAAACCTTTATGGAATATGTTTTTTTTTCTAGAAAATTTAATTACCTTGATGTTATTTTTAGATTTTATGGAAAAAAACTTCCATTGATGATCGAAATGATCGAAATACAAATCTATTTATTTATTTATTCTTTATTGTACACTAGCTTACCGCCCGCGGCTTCGCCCGCTTTGTCTAAAACCTAATAAATTATAAACTAAAACCTTCCTCTTGAATCACTCTATCTATTAAAAAAAACCGCATCAAAATCCGTTGCGTAGTTTTGAAGATTTAAGCATACAAAGGGACATAGGGACAGAGAAAGCGACTTTGTTTTATTCTATGTATAGTGATTATTAATTGATTTAAATGTACAAATGGCGGCCTTATGGCTCTAAGCCATCTCTGCCAGGCATCTATAATTTTACTAGTCCAATGGATGAAAAATTTCATAAAAACCAGTCAAGCCATTTCTGATTTCGGACTATTTAAGTTACTTACACTGTGACAAGAGAATTTTTAATAGCTAAATACATATTTTGTAAAATTAATTTTAACCTTAAATGATTTATGTAAAAATCTCTACATTTCCGAATATGTTAAGGATTTATTCGAGAAAATTCTTTTATCAACCTTCATGTACTGAGGAATTTTAAATGACCGAAGTAGTATAAAATCTTTAATTGCATTTCGAAAAAAATATTATTGCTTCAACCTCTCGAATTTTGAGTAAGAATTCTCCAATTACGTTTCCGTATTATATATAAACAGAAACAAACTCTGTTTTTCGAGAAAATTCCTTTAATAACCTTCAGTGAGTAAAGAATTTATTAAATACCGAAATACAAGAGCAATTAATACTAGAAAGATAATAATTTCAATATCCTCATGATTTGTGAAGGTACCAGGTTACCATGTTAAGCAAAATGGTATGTACTAAATTAAATACATGTTGTTTTAAAAAGTTTCATATTATTGACGAAATGCATACTGCATTGGCTCAGGTAGCTATATTATCTATAGCTACAATTGGTCAGCGTGATGATATTATATGGCCTATAGCTTTCCTCGATAAATGAGCTATGAGTGAAAGAATAAGCGAGCTAAGAGTGAAAGAATTTGCAAATCAGACTAGCTATTATGGAGTTCAAGCAAGCAAACTCTTCAGCTTAATTTATTAAGAAACATATTGCGTGTTCAATATATAGTGAATTAAAATTTGACGTCATAACAACAATCTTTGCCTATAAAAAATAAACATTGTTAACAAATAACCTGTAGAATAAATGATTTATAAATATTTTTCATATTTCTAACTTAGGGGTCAAGGGTGGGTTACGTAATAACGTAAGGCCAATGTCAGCTTCATTTATTTTCAATTAGTATAAACTAGATACATCATTATTGTATAATCACTATTAATTAAAATGTATAAAGTAAACATAAAAACCTGTATATAATTTTGGAATAACATCGGAATTCCTAGGCTACAATAATTTCTAAATATACTTTACTAAATAAAAAGATTATTACTAAAAACTATGAACGATCTCAACAAATAAACTTAGTGAATAAAATATTACACAAATATTAATAAATAGAAGAAAAGAGCTATTGAACTGTAAAAACATTTTTATAACCAATACAAAATATAAAGTGTAACATAATAATTATAAAATATAATGCAAACGCAAAAACTTCATACTCTATAATTTTATTTTTTTTTCCTTTTAAAATACGTTTTCATGTTATCTACAATAACATAATGTCCAGAGGTCAAAATGTAAAGCAAATATGTACTATAAAATGCGAAGATAAAGGATAATATTTTCAGGGTTATGAATAGATAAGAAAATAAAATAAAAACTTTTCCCTCAAAGTGATACATCCCTGTATCTTGTTCTTCTCAAAATATAGAACATATTTTGAGAAAAGCAAATACACATACAACATCATTGCCTTGTAGTACATAATATTATTATGTACTAATACATAATGTGTACACGGAATTTACATAAATAATATGATGCCTTTCCCCGCGCCGTATGGGGTAGATGTCACATACGCATTAGTGACTGATGGAAAAATTTTGTAGAACCAAGCGCAAATCTAAGGAAATCTTAGGTTCTACGCAGGAACTAAGCATCGTTGCAAGAACAATAACTAGATTTTAGGCAAGCACATAAACTAGATTTTATAGGAGACCAGATTCTTTTTCGAATAACCATTGATTTTTTAACATAAAATGTTTTTGAAGTGAAACTTCTTTATCGGGGTTGGAAAAAAATTTAGTGTAACATTTTTCCGTTACGCGCCATCTTGTTTTTATCCCTACCACGCGTGATTGACGTATTTCTGTAAAGATGCATATAGTAAATTATTTTTTGAAAAATAAGGCCATAAAGAAGTTTCACTTCTCCCGTGTGTACACTAGTACACGCACGCACACATTTTTTTTAGGTACTACCTACATAACTTTCGGAATAAACAAACTAAAATTGGTAACTATTTTTTTAACGTAGAGCAAGTCAAGATACAGCTCTAGTATTTTAAACTACATATTTAAATTTCTATATCTATACTAATATTATAAAGCTGAAGAGTTTATTTGTTTGTTTGTTTGAACGTGCTAATCTCGGGAACTACTGGTCCGATTTGAAAAATTCTTTCGGTGTTAGATAGCCCATTTATCGAGGAAGGTTATATAATATCACGCTACGGCCAACAGGAGTGGAGCTACGGGGGTGAAACCGCGCGGAGCAGCTAGTATACAATAAAATTATCAGTTAAGAAATAATATTACCTCTTAATTTTATTAGGTATATTCATGTTAAGATAAAAGAAGTGTATTTTTTGGGTTATATTAAACCGGATTAAGGTATCTCACATAAAATCTCAATTTGTTTCATCTTAATGACAAAAAATATGTTTTAAAATATTCGACGGATAAATTTAATCTGAACTCTGGATTGGGAAAATAAACTTCGATCACGAAAACAAACAAAAATAAAAAATGTGATCTCAAAATAGTACAGGTAAGTATTTTTCTTTAGATACTATTTTATATACTGTATCTTCTTTTGATTTATTTTTTTAGGGTTTATTATATTATTATCTAAAATTTAAACCAAATCGGTTTAGTAGTTCTTGCGTGAAAATAAATAATAAAATACAGGATTTATATTTTAAAATTTATAATATGTAAACTTTTGATAGTATCATCTTACATTGTTCACTATTACTTCTTCTTGCCTTACCTTAGGAACTGTTTATGAAAATTTCGTTCATTTTTGGTTTTAATATGCATCATTTTCTACAGATCTCAAAGTTCATCATGCATCAATCATTTACAGTTACTTATTAATAAAAATGTTTAGTATATCTAAAATGTCGACAATCGACCTTCTAATTTTCTTGCAAATAAACGCACGCTGCATCATTTCAAACCAGTAAACCGAGTTTGGCAATCAGTAAGTTTAGAAACCTCGGGAGTCGGAGAACATTCGTGCAATTAAAAGTTAGTACCTTTAAATGTTAGGTTATTGTCAAAGACACTCGAATATTTTTTTAATCTACACTAATATTATAAAGAGGAAAACTTTGTTTGTTTGTTTGATTGTAATGAATAGGCTCATAAACTACTGGGCCGATTTTAAAAATTCTTTCACCATTCGGAAGCTATATATATCCACGAATAATATAGGCTATATATCATCACGCTAAGACCAACAGGAGCGGAGTAATGCGGGTGAAACCGCGGAGCGCAGCTAGTGTTAGGTTTAATTGTCAAAGACACTCGAATATTTTTTTAAGTACCTAATAAATGTTTTTACTTTTACACAACGTATTCTTGTTTCTAAAGAAGCAAGTTCATTTTAACTTAGGTAACTTAATAAAGTTAAGACGTTATAAGGCATCAAGGTATTAAGAATTGGCCATTAAGCGAAAAAGTATGGAAATATTGTGCTTATCCTCAAAAAACAACAAAAAAGGAATGCGTGGAGCCAATCGAGACGGAGAGGCAATCTTGTTTATATTCTTTTTGTTTGTAATTTAGAATCCCTCGTCCTTGTTAATATTTTATATATTTATAAATCAGATTATGAGAATATGAAAATATTATCTGCTCGGCCCGGCATCCTGAGTTGTCTACGGAATTTTTTTCTTTTTTTTAAGTTTTCCTAATCTTAGCGGAGATGAATTAAGCTAACTTAATATCATTTAAATAGATTTACCTAGTCGTGTTTTAAATCATTTTAAATGTAAGACGTATTCACTACTAGGTGTACTCCGCGGTTTCACCCGCGTTGCTCCACTCCTGTTGGTCTTAGCGTGACTTCCTCGACAAATGGGCTATCTAACACCGAAATAATTTTTCAAATCGGACCAGTAGTTCCTGAGATTAGGGCGTTCAAACAAACAAACTCTTCAGCTTTATAATATTAGTAGTTCATCATATATTATTACCACTTAGTATTTTTAATAGCGTTTAGTGCAGAAGACAGGCAGTAAATAGAAAGAGAAGGAATTTCTACCACCGACCTACCTGATTAATTTAGGGCCGATTTTTCAATGCTTCGATAAAACTTATTCGTCGAATAATGTATAAAACTACTATTTTAAAAACGTATTCTAATTGCCCGTATTTGACAGTTTACGTGACATTTTAATATTATCGTGTAATACTTTATTGGACGGATAAGTTTTATCCAAGCATTGAAAAATCGGCCCTTAAATGAAATATTATTATTCCATTTCCTTTACCTGACCAACTCCTTTGTTTTGCTTTTTAAGTTTTTAATACAAACCGATTTTGCATACAGCCTTGATACAGTACAATCACCCTCACAGAGCAGCACAATATAGTTTGAGTTTTTTATATTCAGGATAAAATGTACACTATTTTTTATACATAAAAAGCTTTATCTGTGTATTCGGAAGACGTTACGCTTGCTTAGGTTATAGTAAATCCTGTTTCTAGCGTCCTTCATGCATTTCCGTGGCAATAAAAAGTGTTTAGATTTGACTATCAATAGCTTTTTTTACAGTGAGTTTACAAGACAATTGACTGTCTGTTACGCTTTCACAGCTGAACCTTAATTGCATTTAACAGAAAGATAAATATGATAGATACTTTTTACCATATCCATGTTCATTTATAGTGTCATGAGGGCAGATTGTCTCGCCTTTGAGTGAAGTCCCATGTCCCCTAGTGGGGTAAGGCGCAGATATATTACACATCTGTTTCACTGATCGATTTTCTTTAGGGACAAGTAAGTAATCAGCCTTCTGTGTCCTACCAGACCGAAAAACTTTTTTTCCTTCGTCTCCACCGGGAATCGAACCCAGGACCCCTTGGTGTTACGCTCACGTGCCAACCACTGTACCAAGGAGGCGGTCAAATTCAGATAATATTAGGTAGGTACTAAATATTATATTTAACAAAATTTGAACTAAATATTTAATTAGGTAGGTACTAAATATATTTTGATCATAACGTAATTTCCAACTTTTTTTTATAAATTTTCAAAATCTTTTTGAGTAGGTATAGTTTTTCATGTATTCTGATAAAGCTATATCGAAGCCAACCAAACCATCCTGTTAGCCTTAATCAGCTATTCAATTAAAAGACTAGCCTCTTTAATAAACGACATCGTTCAACTAGATGGCTGCGATCTCAGCTGTGACATAAAATATGTTTTTCCCTCTTGATTATTATAATACTAGATTTCCGCCCGCGGCTTCGCCCGCGTTTTCAAAGGAAAACCCGCATAGTTCCCGTTCCCGTGGGATTTCCGGGATAAAACCTATCCTATGTGTTAATCCAAGTTACCCTCTATATGTGTGCTAAATTTCATTGTAATCGGTTCAGTAGTTTTTAATTGAAAGAGTAACAAACATCCATACAAACTTTCGCCTTGATAATAGTATTATAATAATAATTATAATATGTAGGTAACTATAGGCTATTATAATTTGACAATGTAGAACATTTTCAATGCCACTCTACTATGAAGTAGTTCCAAGGTAAATAGAAATTTAAATAAAATTGTCTTCAACATATTATTTTGAAACATTGTGTGATTGCTGTTCAACAAGTTAGTTATTTAGCAATGTAGGTATTCAATGTTTTAATAAATTAATTATTTATTGGATCATTTTCCTTAAACGAATCTTCAATATGTCACACATGGGTACTTCTTGATATTGATTAAAATCAAATTAGTTTAATTACAAGGAACCTTATGAAAATCCATTTCAAACTAATTTAAAATTCTATTATTTTGTTATGCATGATAGTACGACGATCTTTAAGTGAGTCTTACGCATTTATAATAAGTATTCTAATATCTAGAGTTAAACCTGTGAGTTAAACGAATTCAATTATTGAATGTTCTTTTAATTTATAAAATATATCGCTAATTGGAACAAAAATAAAAATAGGTTAAGCTCAGGCATTATGCCAGGAAAAATAAGGAAAATTCAATTCTATGACAGAGTAACGGAAAATGAAATGGATATATTTTAGTGTATTAAAAATTATTGTCTTATTTACTAGTACAGTATTATATATTATCTGTGTCTTATTGCTTATTTTTTTTTGTAGATACAAACTTGACTAGATAGTCAATCTGTATTTCGATAACTTCTCATTTTTATTCCGATTTCAATATTTTTGGGCGAAATTTTTGAAAATTTAATCTACTAGGAAGCTGTGAAGGTTTAACATTGAACCAATATGTCGACCCCATGGTTTTTTTTAATAATATGCTAATGCACAAGGAAAATGTATCCTTTGTCATGTTATTTTCAATGACAGTTCATAAATGTTTATGAAATTCTACTCGTGTATGTTTTTTGAATGTTTATAAAATCGTTATGATTTAAACCACTAACTAAACCACACATTTAGTTTGAATAGTAATTCAGGATTTTTTTGTGTATATCTTATGTCATTGAAACAATTAATTATAAGTACATTTATTTGGAGTAAAATCAAATAATTTTTTTATTGTAATTTTTATTTTATATACATTAATATCCTATAGTTTAGACTCATCCAGTCTCAACAAATTTTAAATTTATTTTTAACGTATTTTCATTCATCTATGATTATGACTCTAATAGTCGACACTATCAATCAATCATGGCATTTAAAAGCCTATATTAAATATATCCACACTAATTATTTCTCAAATGTCACATTTATCACAGATCACTCGTCATCCATATCAAACCACATAGAAGTAACGCTCCTAGACTGTTCCCTATGCTGTTCTTCAGTCATGATCTTCAGTACCACAACCTCCATCATGCACAACGCGAACAGAATAACAAAAATCGCGAAGTTCGAACCCTGGTGATGGAACTGGGAACCACTGGGAATTGGACCTGGAGGCGGCCATGCTGCTACACCAAACGACATAATACAAGAAACACTAGACAACATTTCACGTTCCATTCTCTAACATTTCCAAATATTTATTTTAATCAAACGCCATTCGATTTTCCGATGTTCCCGATTTTCGCGCGCAAATTTTTCGAATTCGCAGATAATGTCTTCCAATGTTCTAGTTTTGGCGCGCGAATTGCATTCCTTTTTCGAATTCACAGATCGTTCGTTTTCTTTCTTTTCTGGATTATCTGTGGTTTATGATTTAATCTGCTTCGAATAATTTTGAACTCAGATTGTTTTGCGTTGTTGTATATCGCAGGGAGCACTCGCGTGCGTCCGCCGCGCTGCTGTTGAAACGTCTTATGAAATATGAACGCTTTACTTAGATGCTCGTTGGGAAATGGTGAATGCAAGCCGGTCAAGGCTGCGTTCTGGCCGATGACCTTTAGTGTGATATTGTATCAGATGCAATTTGTCGCTAAGGAACTTTTAGCTTTTACCTTTCTTTTTCGGTTTTTACTTTTAAAGATCTGATGGTAAGTTTGATTAATTTTTAAACTTAACACTTAAACATTAATCAATGAAAATCACGTATGATCTAATAAATAAAGATTTTTATCAATAAGTATATTTTTTCTAATAATTAGTCATGTTATGAACATAGGAGCTGTAGATTATAGACGCATTAATTGAATATAAACAAAAAGAAGTGATTTATAATTTTCAATATCACATTACGATAATATATTCAATATATTATGTATTTGTAAGTGGTTTATGAATATTCAATAATGAGCGCTCAGAATGTTAATAAGTAATAATTAATTTTGTAAGTAGATAAAAAACTGTCAATTTGTCTTAATTTGTAAATATCAATCAATCAATCGTTTGAATATTTTACAGCTTAGAAAAGGGAACATTATGCAAATACCAAATACATTAAAAAAAACACATAAGTAGAGAATTAATAATCTCTACATATTATTAGTCTAATACAAGGCGCTTCCAATTTCCATCTGTCTGTCTATTATTATGTACGCCTGGATCTCTAAAACTTTACAACAGATTTTGATGCGGTTTGTTTACAGATAGACTGGTTATCGAGGATGTAACTTTTCATAAGGTTTAAGTTTAAGTTAGGTTTAAGTTAATAGTATGTTAAGTTTTCATAAAGTGGCAAGGCAAAGCTGCGGATGGAAAGCTAGTACATGTTTAAATGTATAGTCTACTGACTACTTACCTTATATTCGTATTTATTCTAAGCTATCAGTCTAAGTTATTTGTGTGTTTACCCACCAAGATATGAGATAACCTATAGGGTAGGAATATATTGCCTATCATACTTGATAACCGGAATGTAAGAGATTAACAAAATATATACTATGTTGCAACTTGCAATGATTTACTTTGCGAGAATTTATGCAAAATATTTCTAGTGTCTTAAAAAAATTCAAAACAAAAACAATGAAATTAGTTTATTAAGTAGCTACTGAAAATTACTGTAATATTCTAAGAGGTCTGAAAGGGTATATTTTTGTCTTTGCGTCTCAGAATATACAAAATTATATTTTCTGGAGATGCATTAAACGAGCATGAGCATGACATCTAAGTTTATAAAAGTGTAAAACTATACTACACGTCATATTGGTTGAGGTACATAATATAAATTTAACAGTTATCCCAATTCCTTATATACCTACAATACGTACCTACTTTATATTTCGCGGAAGTCCATTTATCATTTATCCATGCGAACCTTCGTTAATTCCTCTATAATTTTTTCCTTGTTCACAAATGTCACATCGCAATTATTGACATCTTGACGTCAAAATAATTATTATAAACGTATTCAGTGAGAGTATTTTATTTATATTATATCTCTTAAAAATATACGAATAGTTTCGTCTGTGTATTTTCTCAGAACATAGTTGTATTAACTTTAGAAGTACCTAATAGACATAGCAAAACTATAACATTTGAACATTTTGTTACAACTGCATCAGATTCGTCCTACTAGGATTAGGAGTTTCCACTTAACTACAACAGGAAGTTAGAAATAAAACCATGTTTATATTCGTAGCATATAAAGACAGTCCAGAATTATCGAGTATGCACAAGCGATCATCAGAAACTGATTTGTCCGTTGAGAAAACTTTACTTGTGAATCCAAACTGCCCTGTTAGGATCATGCTGGAGTATATTCGGAAAAAATGCAAGTAAGCAATTTATTATTGTATCTACTGACTATTTATTTTGTTTAAATACGTAAGTATAAAATTGCAGAAAAGTTCGATTACCTACTAATTATTGTATATATTTATTTTGGCTCAAGCTTTATTTTAAAATTTTGTAAAAGGAAGAACTTCGACATGCATAGTCGCAACTTACCACTGCTCAAATAAATTAAGGAAAACGTCGAAATAATCCTGTCATGACCCACTGGTGGATCTACATCAAGTCTACATACTTCCCCGTGTAGTTACCGGGTAATCCTAGAACCAAAAAGTTTGTTGGTATCTTCTACCAACTCTTACATTTTAAGAGCTAGCGTGCTAGATAAAGACCTAAGCACATATAGGAGGACTAAAAATCTAAAAGGTATGAAAAACGATAAAGAATAAAACATCAATTTCTCAGATTCGCGATATTTACTCAGTTCGATTTATGCGACGAGACTGGTACTCTAAAGGGCCTTTTCAATATGCCGACCTACGCGTACGCCACCGACCAGTTTGAGCATAAAAAGACGTACTATCTCATTGTTATACGAATGGTAATATTTCACGTCTTGTAGTACGTAAAGAGCTGTAGATTTATACCTCATAATACTTCCGCATCGCAGTTGCTTTATAAGGTAGACTTGATTGGTAGAAGGTTTGTGGACCTGTAGTTTTTTTAATCGACTTTAAAAATGGAGGTTCTGAATTTGACTGTACTTTTTAGGGTAGTTACCTCAGATTTTTCGTCTGGTTGAACCAATTTTGTTGTTTAGGCTATCTAAGTTTAAACTGGTTTCCTAGAAATACGATTAATTTATTACGAATGTCAACTACTGAACTGATTTTCAAAAAAAAATCACTGATGAAAACCTACCTTTAATTACCAGTATTGATTATTATTATTGATCATGTAAAACCTATAGGCTATTAAAGTAAGGCTTTGGTGTGAATTGAATAACCCTTAGTTACCAGAAGGAATAAAATACAATGTACACTATACTGTAATTAAATCTTCTTCAAGTCGTTAGCATGTCATTGTGTGGTGTACAATCGATGACCTGATTGCTCATTTGTTAACAAATTGTTCGATTTATGTACATTTGTATTGTATGTAAAATTCTAATTAATGTTTTGAAGAAAATCACATCAATATCTCTGGGACTGGATTCGTTATGAAACGTAAAGAGGTATTACTAAATCCTTGATAACAGTGCAGTGTTCGAAATTTTATCGCAATTGTCACTAAAAGCTGTTAACGAAAGTATTAAGCGTGGTTGGTCTCTAATCCGATATATCATTTAACCTGAAAATCGGAATACTAAATCTCATGGGAATTATCTTCCGACCACGAGGGTGATGCCGCGGGTTGAAACTAACAATGAAAAATATAACAATTACGTTACGTTACGTACGTACTAAGAATTAAAAATATAACAGTTACGAAAAAACCAAGAAAAGCTATAACATATTTTAGATTAAGCAAAGTATTATAAAACGTTTAAGATGCAATAGTATACTTTGTACAAACTGTGAGCCGGTTCAGAAAATGCTGTCGTAAGCTACACAGCACTGATTTTCAGTTATTGCATCTGTAACGTAATCCTCGTTTTTAGGGTTCCGTAGCCAAAATGGCAAAAACGGAACCCTTATAGTTTCGTCATGTCCGTCTGTCCGTCTGTCCGTCTGTCCGTCTGTCACAGCCGATTTACTCGGAAACTATAAGTACTACAGTGATGAAATTTGATGGGAATATGTGTTGTATGAACCGCTACAAAAATATGACACTAAATAGTAAAAAAAAGAATTGGGGGTGGGGCCCCCCATACATGTAACTGAGGGATGAAATTTTTTTTTTCGATGTACATACCCGTGTGGGGTATCAATGGAAAGGTCTTTTAAAATGATATAAAGTTTTCTAAAAAACATTTTTCTTAAAGTGAACGGTTTTTGAGATATCAGCTCTCAAAGTCGTAAAAAGTATGTCCCCCCCCCTCTATTTTTATAACTACGGGGTATAAAATTCTAAAAAAAATAGAGGTGATGCATGCTAATTAACTCTTTCAACGATTTTTGGTTTGATCAAAGTATCTCTTATAGTTTTTGAGATAGGTTGATTTAACTGTAATTTATTATATTTGCTGCTACGGAACCCTTTGTGCGCGAGCCCGACTCGCACTTGGCCGGTTTTATTATACTGAATGATCAAATAGTAATCTTTGAAGCCTTGTTACACTATTAATAGAATTGTGTCAAACAGCTTAATAATTTAAAAAAATCTTATTTGTTCTTACGAAAAAAGGTTGAAATAAAACTAATAATCTGTATGCAGGAAAAAATATAATAAGTATTTAATACAATAATTATTATTAACCTTTTCTCCTTCATAAAATGTCATTCTCAGTATTATTTTTATGAAGGTCACCTGTGGAGTTCAAATAAAATCAAAATAAAATTCTAATTTAGGAACACAAGCTGTCAGATTTCAGTAATTAATCACCAAATTTTAAGACGCCGAAATTTTATTTAAATAATAAGGTAGTTACCATGTTACCAGTTACCTGCATGTTTGAAAAAAAGTAAAAACATTGTCATTTCAACATTTTGTATAAAATTAAATTACTTTATGTAAGAAGGCATGTATTATTGTAGGTAATTATTACATCCTTTTTATTATTATTGTTTCCTTTTAAATTTATCGTTGTCCTTCAAAATATGCTTTGTAATGTATTGTATTGTTATAAGTATTAATTATGTAATTGTAAATTACTATACAGTGTGTTATTAAGTTTTAATACCTAATTTATTAGTTAATATTCTCTGTATTATCTTATTTCAGGACAACGACAGAAGAATATCAATTTATCCACAATTGAACAGAGAAAATAAAATGTACGAAGAACTTAAAAATAAAGTAAAAACACACATGACTACGGGGGAGGGAACACCACATGTGTCACCCCCTTTAACAATGACACCGCCAAGCAAATCCACGCCTGTGCTTAAAATTGCTCCGAAGAAAAAATAAAGAGGTCTTTCATTATTTCATTATTATAAATTTAACGCCTGCCGTTTTATTTTGACAATATTTCGAGCGTAGTTATTGCTTATAGGTTGTTATAGGAGCTAACATTTCGTTTTATTTTAATTTGCAAATAGGCGAATCGATTTGAAATTAACCGTTAAGAGTCAGAATGTCCTTGCGCTATTGCTACCTTAAATTAAAACATTTCAACAAACTATTTTAAAGAACCTAAACTTAATTACGTTGCTAATATCTATCTATCTTTTTCAACTTACTTTTACGCATTTGCCGGCTCTCGCCCATATATAGTGATCTAACCGAAATTCGTCCATGCAGAAAAACCTATAGGTACCTATATAATTTATAAAAATACCAATATAATTTTATTGTTATGGGAAGTTGGGTTGTCAGTGATGCCTAACGCACCGGACGGTTGATCCGGAAACCGGACGTGACATGCCGGGAATACAAACGGCAGCTTATTGTTTTATTCTGACATAATGCTTGGTTTAATTTGTATGAATTTAATGGTTATCACTTCCTTGAAGTAGAAAAAAGATAGGCTAGATTGAAAGAGGTGTGACATCAAATGTGACTTTTATCGTATACAAACCATTTATTGAATAGAAGAACAAAACATGAAAATATACAGTAAAGCATCACATAAATCAGTACGATTTGATCGTGATGCATAATATATACCTATTCTAGTTTTTAGGTTATATAGTAAATTCTTAAAATTAGAGTACAACTAAATGTGATTAAAATCAAAATTAAATTGTGAGTAGGCATACGAACTCTCTCAATTACTTCATAATCGTATGTGATGTAAATTAAATTTCCAAGTGCGCGCAATCACATCACATCTTCGTTTACCAGCTGGCGTGTTCGTGGTCAAGTGAGTCCCTATTATTCATAAAAAAAAAACATTGATTGGTTTTATTTTTTGGTAACTATAGTTATAATATGCTACGCTTTTTCTCAATATGTAGCTATGACTCTACATTTTTGCAATGCACATATTATTGAAATATCAAATAGCAATAGAAAGTAACTGCAAGGTCGATCATTATTACCGTAAACACTGATGACGGAACTAATGAGCACACCTCTAGCTCTTACTTTTAGTTAATTAGCACTAGACAAGTACAATGTTTTAATCCGGAGAGATCATTTTATCTCAAAGGAAATGCTGCTTAGTACTTATATGTGGCATATTTGCGTGCATTCAAATACACAAAATTATATTAAAGTTCTGAAAATTATATAATAGTAATATTTATATTTATAATACACGAAAAACACATATTAATATTATCTTTTTGTGTATAAGCAACACAAGATATAATATATTACATGTCGTGTTAATATTTAATTAGAAATTATAATTAAGATAAATATTAAGAAGTAATTTGTAATGTTTCTTTATAATAAAACGTGTTATTTGTTATCTAGATAAATAAATTGTAAGTGTCGGTTTATCTTATTACTTTTTTATTTTAATTAATATCAAAATTTATTCGTGAATGCGGTCTACAAACATTATTTACCCATATAACTAGTTCACTTAACAAACTTTCGTTTTATAACAGCTGTAGATTAGTATTTTCTAGTGTTTGATTTTACGCGAGTATTATAAATTTAAACGCGATTTATTCATTATATTATTTTCCCGACGTTTCGAACACTTTACAGCGAGCGTGGTCACGGGGAGACGTAAATTGTTCGAAACGTACGTCGGCTCTTGTTTAGGGTGTTTTTCCACCCTTTAGTTTCTGTGATCTGTGTTTTCCACCAATAATGGGCGAGGAATATTTTTTGGGAAATCATTTAATTATTATATTGTTATATATCGTGAAATAAAGTAATTTAATTGTTTCTGTAACAGAAGATAATAAGTTGGTTGCTCTACATAGACTGTTTTAAACGCTAATTACCTACTATTTTTTTAAAAGCACTGTCAATTTCCTTGAGGTTTTTATTTCATTTTCAAGTATCTTTAGGTAGGCACATATCCATAAAAATTAAAGGCCAATAGACAGATTATTGTAGCTGAAAAGCCAACACTTCTAAATGTCTTATGATACACATTACCTGCACATTGCACTGGTAGCAAAATCTCAGAAAATATTTAACAGTAGATAAAAAAAAAATGTGGTGGCTCAAAGTTGCTTTTGTTCAGTTTCAGGAGCATCTATTCATTGTTGGAGCTGTATTTAAAACTTAATCTATTATCCATCGATCTTTTCATACCAGTGTCATCATTCATGTCTGTGGATAACTGTTTGTAATAAAAAGCAGACGGTAAAAGGCTCAGGTTGGGACACAGCCAGCGAAGCGGGACGGAGCGAAATTACGTGACAATAGCTGTAAGCGGTTCTGTCGTGTGTATGGTAAACGTATGGGTATTTGTACGTAATGTCTGTCTAGTTTATTTTCTGTGTTCTAAAAGGAGTGATATGTCTATTTGTAAGGTGCGCGGTTTTACCACGAAATTTGGAGGAAAAAATCAATTCTGTTTAAAAAAAAAAAACAAATCGGCGCTGTGTTATAGTCGTGAATAGGTATCCTACTATACTATTATAAAGGCGAAAGTTTGTATGGATGTATGGATGTTTGTTACTCTTTCACGCAAATACTACTGAACCGATTACAATGAAATTTAGCACACATATAGAGGGTAACTTGGATTAACACATAGGATAGGTTTTATCCCGGAAATCCCACGGGAACGGGAACTATGCGGGTTTTTCTTTGAAAACGCGGGCGAAGTCGCGGGCGGAAAGCTAGTACTACAATAGTAGTATAGATGGTCCCTTTTTTTGATTCAATTGTTGCGCATTATCAAAAATAAATTTTCATTTTTGTCAGCTATAAAATATTACTTACTTCAACATAAAGACTCTTTTGATTTTATATGTAGAGCTAAATAATATTTTTTATTTTAAAATAATATAAACAAAACCATAAACAAATTGGCCAATCATCTTGTATGCGTAATACTTAATTTATAAATAGCTTAGTGAAAGGCCTAATACAATTAACATTAAGTTTTATTGTTCGACTAGATACAGATCGCAACTTCGTCCGCCTAAAACTATTGATGTATTTTCAATAATAAAATAACACATTATTACCGTCATAATACAGTTATTTTAGTGATAGCCAAGAGCAGAAATAAATTTTAGCTTTTTTTAGTTATTTTACATCAACTATTTGTCTATTAAAACTTCAATTGGAATAAAAATCTCATTTTTCCTAATTTTTAATCTTTTCAATCAATATCATGCGTGGAAGTACACACATTCATATTCATAGGAAATTGTACATACCTACACACATTTATACAAAATATATAACGTTTCGCAAATTATTTCAAAGCAGATGTAAAAGATAACAATCTTATACATTACTATTTGCAGTTTCACTTGCTTTGAACTTCATTAAAACAATGTTAATAAGTAGTGAAAACATTTTGGATTCGGTTCAGAGGTTTTCCTAACTAACTAACAAACTAAGTTTAATAATAACTTGAAAAGCATGTAATATTATTACAAAATTATTGATTACGTATCTATAGGTACTTACTAATATTATAAAGCTGAAAAGTTTGTTTGTTTGAACGCGCTAATCTGAGGAACTACTGGTCAGATTTGAAAAATTATTTCAGTGTTAGATAGCCCATATATCGAGGAAGGTTATAGGCTATAGATTAGGACCAACAAGAGCAGAGCAATGCGAGTAAAACCGCGGGGCACAGCTAGATAGATAAAAAATGTCAATGTTAAAAAAAAGTTTCAATATTGCTTAAAAATTGTATAACAATACAAATTATATTGTTTTATTATATGATTAAATAAATAGAGAGCCATAAGATAATTATCCACAGTGACAAAATTATAATCATTTTGAAATCCATGACCTTCGATTTAACGCGGCTTTACGCTTAAATGTAAACAGTTAATTTCTATTTGTTTGTAAAATTCACTACGGTAGACACTAGGCACAGACTGAGAATTTAAAAAATGAGGAAAAATCTATCCGTAAATGTTTAAGTTATGTTACTTTTTATTTTTAATATATCAAGCATAATCACTCGATTCAAACTTACTTAAAAATATTTTTATTCTAAATTTTGTATTAATATTATTTAATATGTATTTAACAGACCTTAAAAAAAGTATTAAACACTCAATCCAATATGCCACACACAAAAGTGCACAAAATTCACTTTTCACACACACTAAAATTGTCGACACAAAAAAAACTAATTAATTCGTAAAAAAACAATTTCCGAACGGTCTTCGATAGCGCGCTCAGTTTTGGCGGCAACTGACAACTGACAGCGGCGATGGCGCGGATGTCAGGCTCCGGAAATATGAGTATTGCATTTCTAATTCGTTATGACCCCTTTGTAATCGATAATATGAATAAATATACTAATAATAATAGAGGTAAAGCTTATTTGTATTCTCGTAGGGTAGTCTTTGGAAGTACTAACTACTAAGCCATGATTCTTTCAACAGAAGACTACATTATCCAAGAGTGGCAGGATATTTTTTATAATAAATCCCGGTCAATACCGGACAAACACGTGTTTAACATTTTTAAACTATACTTTTAAAAAAATAACTCTATCATAATCGTGGTTTTACAAAAGCTGTGGCTATTTCTAGGTAGGTACTTATTTCCAAAACTACCTAATTAGTCATGCTCCAGCGCTGTTATCTATACTTATAATAAATCTGTAGAGAGGCCAATTCTGTACATGAAATATATTTAAAAAAAAACTATGAAGGGGTGATAAGGGATCGCTACTGATGCCAAAAATGCAATCAGTAAAATTTTTGTCTGTCTGTCTGTCTGTCTGTCTGTCTGTCTGTCTGTCTGTATATTCGTTATAGAAACAAAAACTACACGACGGATTTTAACCAAATTTGGCACAATTATTCTTCATACTCCTGGGCAGGTTATAGTAAAAGAATCATGTAAATCGGTGTAGAAACACCAAAGTTATACATGAAATACGCTATAAGTCATCGCGCGTGAATACAGAATCATGCAGCCATAAGGATTATTTTTGTGTATCAGTTGCCGCGTTCGACGCGCTTCGCGGCGGGAGCTATAAAAAGGCGGCGGGTCTGCACCCGATTCGCGTTGTCATGGCATCACGTGTGAACGGCTGAACCGATTTTGATAATTCTTTTCTATTATATTCCTTGAAGTACGAGGATGGTTTTTATGTAGAGAAAACGTAAATATGTACCACGGGCGAAGCCGGGGCGGACCGCTAGTACATAATATTTCTGGTCTATGGTTTTGTTAATTCATAATTGTTATTTTATTAAAATTCCAAAATGTCCAGCAACTCAAAATATTTGAAAGTGTGCAGTGGGCAGCAAATTGGTGTTGTAAAAGTTATAAAACCTTTTTTGTGATGTTTTTATTGGTATGTGAATAATAGGCATTCAAATTCAAATTTACGCAAAAAAGATATTACATTTTTTTGGAGATCAGTATTATACCTACTTAAAGGTGTATCTATTATTGATCGATTAGAACTTATTGTTACTTAATTTATTGTTGTTCTATCAACAACATAATAATATGTACTTGCATATTATGTTAGCAGTACTCGCAGTACTGATAACAACAGAATATTAAAAAGCACCTTCATCTTCACTACTATTATTAGAAACCGAAATATTTTTTTTTGTTTGTAGTAGGTTATTTTAGTATTTAGGTAGGAATTCACTCTGAAAATCTCACCACCAATAGAAGCCAGTATTAATTTAGTTTGTTTGTTTTTTTATCCCAAACTACTATTTTATTACGATAAGACCCATATATGAAAAAACAAACAAAACAAATAGTCACGGTCGAAAACACCCATACGTGTTCTATTGTAAAGTTTGTCAATGCGGATGTGATGAAACTCTGTAATAGAGATAGCTATCCAATTTACCTTGAATGTGTTATTTTGGTTATTCTAGTGTTGCTTAAAATACATCATCATTTAGTAGTACATAGTAGGTGAATTAATATGCTGAACAGTAAAGGTAAGTCTCTAATACATAATTATTATTAGAGATTAATTATTCCAGGTAATTAATTTCATACCAAATATTATTTGAAATAATAATTATACAAACTCTAGAGTTTTCTGCCTAGGCACTTGTCGATATGGCCTATCTTTCATTATATTATGGACTCTATGCCTGGTAAAGGAAAATTAAAAATTGCAAGCCTAGCCGGAAGCGTTATAACTTAACTCTTTATTGTAAGGCTTGGCTTTTGGGTTGATTTCTATCCCGAGTGTTCTGGAAATGCAATAAGTTTTCATCCTGTCCCGTAATTTTCTCAATCAGAAATCAGAAAATATAGTAATTTATTTATTTATTTATTTATTTATTTATTTATTTATTTATTTATTTATTTATTTATTTCTGATTCCTTACAGCTATTCTTACAATAATTATATAATAATTGAACAATACGCCAATAAAAAGGAATTCCATTAATAGAATTATTATAATAAACATGTGACAAAGAAAATTGAGTAAGAAAGTAGGAGGAAAAGATATACGTTAAAATAATAAACAAAATACTATTGTGATGAGTGTAGGTGTAGGTATGGTGTGTAGTCTGTTGTGAGTGAGTGTGTAAATGAGAGTATGTAAGTACATATATACTTTAAGTAACTAAAAATTAAGTACTGAAACCTATATTATATATAATAGTTATTATGAATTATTGGAAAAAGTGATTTCTTTTTTAAAATTTAAGCGAGATGTCTTAAATATGTCCACATTAGAAAATTTCTTATTATATATATCTGGCAAACGAAAAAGAGCTGAGTGTTGCAGATGCTTGGTTGATGCAAGCGGTACTCTGAATAAGTGTGTGTGTCTAGTGCGGAGCGATGGCGCCTGAATAGATATATTGCTGAGAATATTCGGGCAGTCCAACTTATTGTTTACAATGTCATAAAAGAGCATCATATCAATAATATCCCTTCGCTGTTCCAAGGTATTTAATTTGTGGAGTGCACAAGATTCGAGATAGTCGGCTGGATTAGCATGACATAAAAAATTTAGCTTTTTTACAAAGATTTTTTGAATTTTTTCTAACCGTTCAATATGACAACGATAGATTGGACGCCAAATAGAACTCGCAAATTCGAGCACACTACGTACATACGCGAAATACAGTACCTTTAAACATAGAATGTCATTAAATGCATCACTAGTGCGAAGTATGAATCCTAGATTTTTATAAGCTTTTTGCATGACATACTCGACATGATCATTATGAGACAGTTTTGTGTCGTGGATAACACCCCAAGTCCCTAATTTGATTTGTTCTTTGAAGCATTTCATCATTTAATCTATAATCAAATTTAATAACATTGTTCTTCTTACGTGTAAAAGTGATTATTTGACATTTGTTTATATTAACCGATATTTTATTATTTTTGTAATAAAGGGAAAGGCGATTGAGATCACTTTGCAGTTTGAGACAGTCTTCTATGGAGCAGATTTTTTTATAAAGCTTCTTGTCATCGGCAAATACGAGGAAATTAGAATTAAAAAAGCATTCATATAGATCATAGATAAATACGTTGTAAAATAACGGTCCGAGATGTGAACCTTGAGGAACACCGGATGTCACTGTAATAAAATCTGATCTGTAACCCCCTAATACTGTTGCTTGACTTCGATTCTTTATATAGGACTCCGTCCATCTTAGGAGGTTGCCTCTAATACCAATGGCAAAAAGTTTCATTAATAGAATATTGTGATCCACCTTATCAAACGCCTTCTCAAAATCCGTATAAATAACATCAATTTGAGAATTGTCATCTAGGTCTCTGTTTATGTCATGTGTAAACTCAAGCAAGTTGGTGATAACGCTTCGCGATTTAATAAAGCCATGGTGATTATTAGGGATGCATCTTGAAGCACTAAAATATATGTTGTTAAAAGCAATACGTTCAAGAAGCTTTCCAAATATATTCAACATTGATATTCCTCTGTAATTCGTTATATCGGTTTTAGATTTACTTTTATGTATTGGTACGACTTGCGCCTCTTTCCATCTGTTAGGGAAAATACCTTCCGAAAAAGAGCGTTTAAATAATATTAAAAGGGGAGATAACAGGCCAGATTCACACTTTCTTATAAAAATTGCAGGTATGCCGTCAGTACCAGCTCCTTTCCGAGGGTGAAGTTGTTTAAATATTTTTTTAAGTATAGTCACGTTAACCTCAATGGAATGAAGGTTATCGGACATATTAGCTTCTTTAGCATAGTTGGGGATTGATTGATCGCATGGCTGGAATATGCTTCGGAAATATTCGTTAAATGAGTCGCAAATATCTTGTCCGTTTGTTAATAGACGCCCTTTATAAGACATTGTCTGCGGCAGACTATGGTCAGAGCGCTTGTTTTTTATGTAAGTCCAGAATTCTTTCGGTGAATTTATAATGCTATTTTGACAACGGTGTATATACTTATTGTATGATTCTAATTGCAATTTTTTAACACGGGCTCTGAGAAGAGAGAAAGCGGCATAGTCGCACGGATTATTAAACTTTTTCCATTTAGTATGAATTTTTGATTTTTCCTTAATAAGATTAATTAGTGCTGGTGTATACCATTTGGGATAATTGTACCGAGACGTAAGTCTGACAATAGGGATATACTCGTCAATACAGGAATATATAACCTTATAAAATGCATCAACAGCTTCATTGACAGTGCCTGAATATAATAGCTCGTGCCAGTTAATATTTTTTAACTTATAGTTGATCATGTCATAATCACCCTTAAAAAATTTCCGTACCACCCGGGATTTGCATTGTAAAGGTTTTATGTATAAATCATTAATAATACATTCGAGTGGACTATGGTAAGGATCAATATTTACTAGCGGCTTAGAGCTTATGCTACAGAGTAAGTGGGTATTAGAAAGAACAAGGTCCAGAATATTACCGCATGTATTTTGAAAAAAGTTGTATTGCTGTAAACCCAGTAAGTTAAATGTGCCTAGTAAATTCAAAGCAGAGTTATAAAGTTCGGAGTTGCATTGTTTTGATATATTAAAGTTGTCATTTTCCCAACTAATAAAAGGAAGATTGAAATCTCCGG
This sequence comes from Colias philodice, assembly GCF_061535455.1. Lineage (NCBI taxonomy): Eukaryota > Metazoa > Arthropoda > Insecta > Lepidoptera > Pieridae > Colias > Colias philodice. The sequence continues at coordinate 485,864 of NC_143091.1, read as the reverse complement.
TAACTAAAAAATTGTCATTAATATTATTACTGTAAAAATCCTTTAAGGCGTTATCAAAGTCTTTGAGTAAATGGGGAGCGTCAGAATTAGGTGGTATGTATACTGCTATAATGTGTAAATCTTTGCTATTGTAGTGTGAACTGATATTAAAAGAGGATTTTGGAATAGTTAGCCAAATACTCTCCGATTGTGTGCAAAGTGTAATATGACAAAAAGCCGAAAGACTTTTTTTGACACAAATTAACACTCCTCCACCTCTCTTTTTATGTTTTCGGTCGTATCTAAAAACGTCGTAATTATTATTGTTGCAGATTTCTGTGTTCAATATACCATCGCAAAGCCAACTCTCAGTAAAAATTAACAAGTCGTAACTGCTATTTTCAATATTTTTATAAAGTAAATGTAATTTAGTGCGCAAACCACGAGCATTCTGATAATAAATCCTAAGATTATTTAATACTACCATTGTATTTAGTTAAGAATAAAAATAAATAAAATAAACGCTGACGAGAGAATAATAATATATCAAGAATGTCGTGGTTACGCAAAGTATATTTCGGTGCTACTTTATGTTTTAAAATGTTGTAGTACGATATAAATATAATAAAAAATAAATGTAACATTAAAAAATGCATTGTACACAAATAAATCATAATATTGAGGGTAGTTTGAAATAGTGCTTTATAACTATGCGGTGTTTTAAAATGTGGACAGGCTAACCGGGGTGATAAACACTTGGTATTATGAAGTAATAGATATAAAATTGTATAAGTTTCAAAATTCATAAAATTATATTTTAAGTTGTGTATGAGTAGAAAGTTATAGTGTAATATAATTATGTATGTGGTAAATTTGTAAAGTGAACTGGTATATCTTAACCTCGTGAAATTAATCTTGAACCGTAACAAGTGGCATATGAACAAAAGTTTACATTTTAAGATTTGCCTAAAAAATCCAACAAATCATTTTCCGAATTAATAGCTTTTGGTGGAGACTTTTCGTTGCGACGAACATAAATAATACAGTTTCTCACCCAAACGTATTTAATATTGTATTCTTTTGCGCGAAGTTTGCAGTTGTTCAATAGGATTTTATTTGCTATTGTAAGATGTTCGTTAACAAAAATTTTTGTCGCGTTGTCGGTGTAGTTGAGATCACTCGCGTTTAGTCCCTTCTGTTTATTGAATAATTTGAATTTAGCCAGTAGATCGTCTTTACACCTTCTGTTTTTTAGCTTGGCGATAATTTTCCTAGGATGACCTTGTTTTTGTCGAGTCGACTGCACCCTCGTAATGAACTCGATGTCTTCTTGCGCAAGAGTGGACCCGATAGTTGAAGATAGATGTAGAAGTATATCAACCAAATTTTCATTCGACTTTTCTGGAATGCCCACCAGTTCTACGTTTAAAAAACGTGATTTTTGCTGCGTATTTTGGTGTTCTAAGTTGATAACAGAAACCTTTTTCTCGAGATTTGAGATTAAGATGTCTTTTTTTGCAAGTTCTGAATTGATATTCTGAATTTGACTGCCTAAACTTACTATTTGAGCCTTAGACTTTTTTAACTCGTCTTTTAGGGACTCTACCATATTTAATTTCAGATCAATGTCGGCTAGTCTAGTGAAAATCTCCTCCATAACATTGGCATTAAACTTTGTAGTTAGTTCGTTTACTTCAAAACGCAATTGAGATACATTCTCCGGCAGGGAGGTTAATGGTGCGAGCATCTCTTCTATTCTATTAAGTTGAACTTGATAAGACGCTGGCTCTTCATGCACAGTAATATTCTTTGAAACGGTATTAATTGGTTGCGGGCTCTTTCTGCAGTCTGGGCACGTCCATGATGGTTGCCTGTTACCCAACCGTCGCCAACCAATCTCCGTTAAGCTGACACAGTAGAAGTGGTATGTCATGCGGCAAAGTGAGCACTGGGCACCATCCAAAACATTATCATCGCAGCGTTTGCATAAATTATCCATACCAAGGGTTTGTAATCTCGGAAGTTGCACGGACTGGTGATGATGTTGTGTAGATAAGAAATCGCCGGCAGTGTTCGTATGAATATACACTGGTCAATACGTCAATTGCGTATGAATGTTCGAACTTAACACTGAATTTACTTTTAACTGGATATAATATTAAAGTGTTTGTGCAAAGTTGTAAAAGTTTAACTTTTTCGAGAAATTTAACGGTAAGAACGTCTTTGTCACAGTAGGTTGACAGACAGATTTATTCATTAAACGTCATATTATATTATTCTCTATCCCACGTCCATAAATGTAAATATATAATATCGAAAAATAGATTTTTTTACGAATTTCATCAAAATAAAAAATATTGCGCTTTGAGCTCTACATTCTAGCGCCACCCAAGGGACATTGTATGCGTTACAACTTACTAATTGAGACGTGTCGCGATAGATGGCGCTTGTATAAAAACAGCACAAGCTGTTTTTCTTTTCCAACGAACTCGTTATTGAATATTATCCCTTAACATCACTCGCGGGGGAGCAGGGTCCCCCACCGCTCAAATTTTTACGAATATTTTAAATATTAGAAACGTTACGCGGTGTAGCGTCAGTGTATTCCTAGTGCCGCCCGAGGTCTAGCGGGGAGTAGACTTGTGCCGGGCTGCTGTGCTTAGTTCCAGAGGTACGTGTTGATGGGGGAGCGTAGTCCCCCACGAGTGTAATTACTTAAGTATATTTTAATTATTTTGCTATATATATTTTTGTTTTTTTATAGGTTTATCACGCACAATGGATAAAAATTTGAATCCCCAGTAGATAGAAGATTTGTTAAATGACTTAGAGTCTGAGGAAACCGAGGCAGAGGTTATTTATCCTGAATTATCATCGGATTTGAGTGATGCTGAGTCTGAGGTTAGTGATCACGATACTGAAAGTGAAGAAGAAGTAGACAGTAACTCTGAAAATGAAGATACAAGTACCAATGAACAACAAGACCGAAACAGTAATGCATTGCTGCAGACTGAAATAAGATTCCTACATTTGACGGATATTTCGGTAGTTTCTAAGTATTATGTGCGTTACCCTTGTGATTTTAGACGTTATAGATTTTTCATAGATTTTTATGCTTGTTTTGTAATTTATATGATATAAATAAGTAGAATAAAACATTTTATTTTGTATTTTTTTTTTTAATTTTTATACCTAGTAGTAACCTAGAGTTATATTATCTTAAAATTTAACGTGTTTTTTGTAACTTGTTTTGTTTGATATTAGAAATGTCCATTTTTAAGTTTAAAATTTTAAATAAATACACTTATAGCATTCCTAAAATGTGTTTTGTTTCATTTATTGAAAAAAAAAACAGAGTTATCGTAAAAATATTATAGATATATGGTTCAACAATTTGGTGGACCTTGCTCCCCCACGTGTGTAGATGTGTGGCGAGAAATAGCGTGTGGTGCTAAGGGTTATCTTTCTTACTTACCTATGATTAAAATTAAAATTAATTTATCTAGATTTCAAATAATTTATATCATAAATTTTTTCATAAAAAATATTCAGCAATATTCAAAAATTGGTTAACGCTAGTCGGAAAGGTATAATAAATTATTTTGGCTAAAATATTAAATAACGATTTTTTTCCTTCGTTTCTCTAGAGAAATCGTATGAATTATTTTTAGTAATGTTTCTCCTTTCTTGTATACTTACTTAGGTTTATTTATGCCATTTGCAAATAAATAGCAGACTCCAGACACAATCCCGGCCAAAAGGCCGAGACTGACCCCCGTAGACAGAGACAGCGTGTCCGGCATTGTACTTCTCTTTCACACTTGGAGATTAGTCCATTATGTTATTTGTACCTGTAATGAAAATACCGAATATGAATAAAAATTAGGAAATTATATCTAACTTATGACACATTTTATTTGCAATTTTGTTTAGTTTTTAATTTCATTACTTAAACATGAGTAAAAGGCAACTTTTAAAAATAAGATCTTAGTGAGGGCATGTACCAATATAATCTATTGGTCCATGGTAAGGGTAAGTAAATTTGGGAACCACAAAATCACAAATATTTCCGCCTGCGGCTTCGCTCGCGTTTTTAAAGAAAAACTCGCATAGTACCCGTTCCCGTGGGATTTTCTGGGTAATACCTATCTTATGTGTTAATCCAAGTTGCCCTCTATATGTGTGCAAAATTTCATTCTAATCGGTTCAGTAGTATTTGCGTGAAAGAGTAACAAACACACATCCTCACAAACTTTCGCATTTATAATAATATTAAATAGGATACAACGAGAATTAGGAGAATCTCAATAAAATTTCACATACGTGTACGGTTCACGGTGCAACTCTACAAGACTACAATCAATTACTTGCTCTGTGTCTACAACGTTTATTTATTCTATTCGACTTTTTCTAGAAGGATCGCCACATAGAGATCTAGAGAGATGCCAATCGCTTGCGCTGAGTACGAAACCTGTGTCTCATAACAAATTTACGCACACAACAGTAAACAAAATAAAAACAATACTTCGCGTTGTGTGCGTGTCATCACACAAAAATTTGAGAGCGACTATTCGTTCGCACACTAGATTGTAAGTGACGTACGTATACAGCACCACACAGCCGCAAGATATGCGTTTACGATAGGGATTGCTTGTCGATAAAATGAGAAACGTTAAAATTAAAACAATTTATAGGCAATACAGTAACTACGTAGAAAATAGAAATGGACACCTTGATGGTAGCATTCATGGTGATGAAGTACATAAAGCATTGCCTATTGACTTATTGTAAAGTAATATAAGTATGAAATAAGTGACTTCTTTTTTTAATCCATGTATAATAATTACTATAAAATTATTGCTCGAGTACCTATCAAATAATAATAATACAATCAGATATTAAGCTAATAGTAATACATTATGATATAAAAATAAGGTAGTAAAATAATACATAATACGATAAAAAATCCGAATCTTATCGACATGGACACACTCGACGCGCATCCTCAACTAACGACCGCGAGCAGCGGCCTGTACTACACGATCGAACGTTTTGTTAGCTTTATTATGTTCATTATACATTGCGGTATTCGAACTTCGCGTTTGAATAGAGTCACGTACAGAAGAAGCATTGTAAACTATTTACATAAATTATTGTGACTGTTTTTCTGTCACATAATGAAGACAAGAAATCACTCTACGTAATATTGTTTTTGAAATTTTAGTAAGAAAATCGTATAATTTTCAGTACTTACCGATGGTATGTGATTCCATTTGACTTAAAGTTGCTGGTTTCACTTCGGTTTTTACAAACTTTAACGGAACAACACGGCATTGTCAAATAATACCCGGCCGACGGTCGAACGTCAACTGAATGCAACAAACAGCATGTGTTCTTTTTTTGGGCATATTGCTGCGACATCGGCCCCGCCCCCTAACCATATCTCCCTTTAGTTTCTTTGATCTGTGGATCGCCACAACCATTTATCTCTGGTTCGGAAAGCAATTTCTACATTCATTCATTTATATAACTTCTACTGTGAAGAGCCGACAGAAATCTCTATACTTGCTCTATTAAATTATGTTAATTTTACGTAATTTATTATATTAATAATGCCAAAGAACTATCCCGTGGTTCTTAAGATACAAACATTTCAGGCTCTCTGAAATAACAGTAATAATAACTTAGTTATAGCCACAAAGATTTTCAGCCTACTTCAGAAGATTTCTTTTGACCGCCTCCTTGGTACCTACACTGGTTGACGCGGCAGCGTATCGTAGCGTAGCGTAACCAAAGGGGTCCTGGATTCGATTCCCGGTGGAGACGAAGAGAAAAAAATGTCTCGGTCTGGCAGGACACAGAAGGCTGATCACCTACTTGTCCCTAAAGAAAATCGATCTGTGAAACAGATGTACAATGCATCTGCCCCTTACCCCACTAGGGGACATGGGACTTCACTTCAGAAGATTTCTGCAATACTTATAGTATAAAGATTACTGTGTGTAATCAAATGATCTGTGGGAACATCCCACGAGGTGTAGTGTGGTTTATCAGTGCGATTCAACATGGGAACCGGAGATAATGCATTTGAATATGATCGTAAATTAAGCTCTAATCTTATATCGTAGAGCAAGACGTTGGTATGGTAATTGTGGATTTTGGTGTCTTAATATATCCTTGAAAAGTTGAAAGTAATGAAGATACTACTGGTTAAGAAAATCAAGTTATAAAAAAACCGGCCAAGAGCGAGTCGGACTCGCGCACGAAGCATTCCGTACTATAAAGCAAAAAAATACGAAAAAAAAATATGTGTGCGTGTACTAGTGTACACACGTAAGAAGTGAAACGTAAACGTAACGTGAACTTATTTTTCAAAAAATAATTTACTAAATATATGCAACTCTACAGAAGTACGTCGAATCAAAGATGGCGCGTAACGGAAAAATGTCACGCGTAATGAAAAAATATTACACTTAATTTTTTTCCAACCCCGATAAAGAAGTTTCACTTCAAAAAAACACATTTGTATGTGAATATTAGTAATAGGGTTCCCGTTTTACCCTTTGGATACGGAACCCTAAAAATGAGAATAGATGAAGACACAAACAGTTGATACGATTTATGAAAATATTCAAAATTTGCTGTACCGTGGTATTTTTTGTGATGTAATTGTTTCCAAATCTATCGATATTCTTAGTTGTTACTCATGTAATACAATCACGGGATACAATGCTTTATACAAACGCACCAATTAGATACCAAAAGTTAAATTTGTTTAAGGAGTGCTCACCCAGATTTACATAAGATTTACCTTTTCATGGACTCATTACTTCAGTTTTTACGCAACGTACTACAACTCAACTAAAAGGTTTTACGTGGAATGTGATAAGGACTAAGGTATACAAATATTGACTCCCTTACACGTCTTCTTATCATTCATAACGTCGAGTAATATAATGAAGAATTTAACTTTAGTTTTAAATAACATAATATTATAACTACTTACGGGTTTTTTGGAATATAGAAAGTATTTACGCAAGCAGGGCGGCAGACTTCAAGTAAAAGGCTCTATCGAATATCCTCTGCTTAATTCAAATAATTTCAAATATTATCGTATGTACATTACTTACTGCTTAACTGACTTTAGTATTATTAGAAAATTATGAGTTATTTTTCTTGACAAGTAAATAGCCTGGAGAGACTATTTTGTATAGAGAAAAATATTTGTAATGCTTGAAAACTAGGCACACGATTTAAGTATCGTGTGCACCATGTATCAAAACACCAGCAAAGATGTCATTATAAAGCCGTCATTGTCTTTTGTAATAAATTACATACAATTATACACTTCCACATATTATTTTATAACAATTTTTCTTTTACTTTTCATTGTTATTCATATCAATATGACGGCATCGAATCTTTTACTGCAATGTTTGCTGGGAATGCAGTGTAAGGATTTCGCGATAGTTGCCGCTGATCAGAACTGCACCCAGAGTATTTTGGTCATGAAAGATGGTGAGATTTTCTTTAAACTGTTATACATACCTACATCCATATTGACGCAGTGTAGGTAATATAAGAAATATAATAACTACCTACAAACTGGGCTTTAGAATCAGTTAGCGCGAATTTAAGGTAGCTGAGAGTGTAGGGAAAACAGACGAAGAAAACAGAGCTAATCGCGGTTCCTCTACTAAGCTGAGGCCGTTGAAATGTTGCATAATTATTGAGAAATCGTATTTGAATTTAGCATTAACATTTGCTTTTTAATATACCTAGGTCTTCCTAGGTATAATTTTACCCTAAAATATAAGGTTTTTCAATTCAAAAGGCTATTGAACAGGAAGATGCCATATTTCTCTCTTCAGATATATCTTTATGATAGAAAATCGTGATAGAGTTAATTTACCATTTAAAATTACTACAGTTGCAACGTAGAGCATAGCATGTAGACATAAGGTCATGTGTACATATACATGTACATGACAAGTAAATAAGTGACTATATTCAACGTCAAATTTCAAAGTCAGTGATAATTGCACGGCCGTGATTGGTCGACCTAGAATTCATGTAATTGCACCCACATGCTATGTAAATTACTTTCATTATTTATAGCGTTGTTACATTTCACTTTTCTTGCTATGGAATAATTCAAGATTTGAGGGGCTTGCACTTTTTAGTTATTACATAAATTAGCTTACTATTTGGTCAAAATTATACGGAGAAAACATACGTTCGTAGTACCGTATATCATTGGGAACATAATAAATGTAAATTGGGAATCTAAACTAATATTATAAAGCTGAAGAGTTTGTTTGTTTGTTTGAACGCGCTAATCTCGGGATCTACTGGTCCAATTTAAAAAATTCTTTCAGTGTTAGATAGCTCATTTATCGAGGAAGGCTATAGCTATAGGCTATATATCATCACGCTACGACCAACAGGAGAGGAGCCACGGCGGTGAAACCGCGCGGAGCGGCTAGTAATAATATATTAGGAGCTCCTAAAATTCCTCATTTACTATCTACTGATTGCAGTTGAATTAATGAAGGGTTTTAATTTTCATCCGGCTTGAAAGGCATAGAAGGCGTGGAAATATAAATATAATTTATTATATATAAATATAAATATATTATATATAAATCTTATATATAAAAATAAATCGCAAAATGTGTTGGTAAGCGCATAACTCGAGAACAGCTGAACCGATTTCGATAATTCTTTTTTTATTATATTCCTTGAAGTACGAGGATGGTTCTTCTGGAGAGAAAACGTAAACATGTACCACGGGCGAAGCCGGGGCGGACCGCTAGTAATAATATATTAAGAGCTCCTGAAATTCCTCATTTACTATCTACTGATTGCAGTTGAATTAATGAAGGGTTTTAATTTTTATCCGGCTTGAAAGGGATAGAATGCGTGGAAATATAATAAAAAATATTGTTTCTACATAATATCCGTCGTATCATCACTACATAGTATAAAACAAAGTCGCTTTCTCTGTCCCTATGTCCCTTTGTATGCTTAAGGCGCGGGACATATACAAGCGGCGCGGCGCGCATCGGGCGCACCGCGGGCGCACTGCCGGCGCGCCGCGGGCGCGCTGCCGGCGCGCCTCGGGCGCGCCGCCGGCGCGCTGCCGGCGCGCATCGGGCGCGCTGTTGGCGTCCGAAAATGATATTTATATAGAGTGGTTAAATGCATTTTCTTCATGCATAATTTAGTAAAATTATGTTTTTTGTGCTAAAAGAGATTAACATTAATTTGAAAGTAACGATTTTGTTTTGATAATTCCTTGTAAGTAAATAGCGAGGATAACCCCACGATTGCAAATACATATATCTTTGTTGAAAATGTTGGAATTTACTTGGAAAATTTTATAGTACTTTTAAAGTAATTTTAAAGTAGTACTGGTGTAATGATGGAAGAAAAGAAGGTTAAAATAACACAAAATTTATATTGTACTAGCGGTCCACCCCGGCTTCGCCCGTGGTACATATTTCGCAATAAAAGGTAGCCTATGTTCTTTCTCAGGGTCTAAAGATTATCTGTGCCAAATTTCATCAAAATCGGTCCAGTACCTAGTTTATGCGTGAAAACCATACATACATACATACATACATACATACATACATACATACATACATACATACATACATACATACATACATACATACATACATACAAACCTTTCCTCTTTATAATATTAGTATAGATAAAATATGGTTTTCAAACACAGGTTTACATTTAAACCATATAAATCTTATCATTAAAATCTCAGTTCAAAAGTATTTACAGTACTGATCATTCCACAATATTATTACAATTACAAATAAATAAAAAACACAATCAAAATCAGGATTATCTTTATTTCTGACATTGTAAATACATGGGAACTTTCATTATGCTCTTCTTCATTTTCACTTTCCCTACTGCCATCACCTGTGTAAATCATTTCATCGATTAATTCAATTCACCTTTAAAAACAAAACGAAGAAGGGTATGTAATAGCAGCTCTATATAATTCCACACAGAGAGAACACATTTTTGACTGACAGGCTACCGTCTCCTTCCACCCGATTTGTTTTTGATTGTGTATGACCGTGAATTGACCTCTATTTGGATGCGATGGGGGAAGCGCGCCTGCGGTACGCCTGCGGTACGCCCGCGGCGCAACGGTGGCGTGCCGCCTCGACGCCTGTCCAAAATTCTTTCATACAAAATGTATAAGAAGGATGTGGTGCAAAACAGATTGAAGAGGCGCGCTTATGGCACGCCCGCGCCCGCACCGCTTGTGTTTGACCCGCGCCTAAAACTACGCAACGGATTTTGATGCGTTTTTTTTATAGATAGAGTGATTTAAGAGGAAGGTTTTAGTATATAATTTATTAGGTTTTAGACCAAGCGGGCGAAGCCGCGGGCGGTAAGCTATAGTTAATTATTAAACTTAAAAGAAACAAATAATATTTTACGGTAAAAAATATTTTTATAATCTGATTAAAGATGACTTATTATTTATTAAGAGTAGAATACTTCACTCTGAAATAATATAAAATATTTTTTATGCAGTGGATTCATTTTAAAACACGTTTTTAAATATAATTAACAATATTAACAACTTGTTCTCACATATTTTTTCATAAAAGTAAATCTAATCTTAAACACATTATGCATTTTGAATAATTAAACGCATTATTATAAATAGTTTTAAAACGTGACCGAATCAAAATATAAGAATAATTTAAAAACTATATCTAAATGTGGAACATTTGTAGTTTCTTTGTGGTGAAAATTACGTGTGACGGTTTACAGTTTTCACGGCATGGTTTTAGCTTTATTACCATAAAGATTATTTAGCTTTAAAACAAAGATGTATTTATAAATATACTAGCGGTCCGCCCCTGCTTCGCCCGTGGTACATGTAAACGTTACCATATTTTGATAGTATTTTTGTGCAAAGTATATGTAAATAATATAATATTTCTATGTTCTAGTAATCTCAAAGCTCCCAAATTTTTGCCTATGATGATAAGTAGCATATAAAATAGGTATTCCATCAATTAAAAAACTATAACCACAGACGAAGACAAGCTCATACAACTATCGGATCAGCTCCTAATGGGAGTGAACGGTGACATGGGTGACGTTGGACAGTTCAGTCAGTTCGTCTCCAAGAACCTAAAGCTGTATACCATGAGGAACGGGTATCAGCTCGATACCGCGGCGGCTGTGCATTTCACAAGGATCAATATGGCAGAGATGTTGCGGGCTGGGGTGAGTCAACAAATCTATATTGTAAAGCTGGAGAGTTTGGTTGTATGTTGGTGCAAGTTAATATCGAGAAGTAGGTTCAAATTGGAAAATATAAAAAAGACGTGTGGCACTCGGGGACTGCCGCGGTAAAGCTATTGCATAGCATGCCTTCAAGCCACACCTCCGTGTCCGTCGGAGTGGGGAGCGTGAGGTTTTTTCGTTACGGAATTTCTCGATTCGGTCCCCGCGCTCAAGGCCTGCGATAGAAGCTATGCAATAGCTTAAAAAAACTAAAAAGGTTGTCTGTAATTATATAATGTACTTATAGTAGTTAATTTATACGTATATTTATAGGTTATAATATAAGGTCACACTACGACATCGTACATCAATGAAAAACGTTACGAAAATGAATGAAAATACTCCTTTATATAATACTAGCTGCTCCGCGCGGTTTCACCCCCGTGGCTCCACTCCTGTTGCCCGTAGCGTGATGAAATATAGCCTATAACCTTCCTCGATAAATGGGCTATCTAACACCGAAAGAATTTTTCAAATCGGACCAGTAGTTCCCGAGATTAGTGCGTTCAAACAAACAAACAAACAAACAAACTCTTCAGCTTTATAATATTAGTATAGATTATATTAGCTATGTAGAAGATGAAAATTCGTTGGTCACCTAATATTTTAAGGCAGTTCTAGAGGTTATTGCTACTTCTTAATTTTTTTTTTTAATATGTAAAACATTAAGTAAACAACATCTTATGGTCGATACAATTTACAATATATCCACTTGCTAACATCCTGATGCAAGACACACAAAATATCTATGACGTGTAAGTACTAAACGATAGAGGATACAATAACATTTTTATACCTATATAGTATAGTTACATTATTTATCTGTGGTTATACACAGTATAAGCAATGGTGTTATTTGTCAAGAATATTGGATACCAAATAAGGCTCTACATTTTACTTTAAATTGTTGGTAATAATCGTAGGAAGGCTGGCATTATGCAGAATAATAACATTGAATGAGATTATTTATCTTTTTCTTTTTATAGGAAAAGTAGGAAAATGCAGCGAATGACTACAAAAAAGTCGAGTTTATTTCTTAGTTTTTCTATAATACATACAAAGCTACTGGGTATAATACAAATCTCAATATCACTACATAGTATAAAACAAAGTCGCTTTCCCTGTCCCTATGTCCCTATGTCCCTATGTCCCTTTGTACGCTTAAATCTTTGAAAGTACGCAACGGATTTTGATGCGGTTTTTTTTAATAGATAGAATGATTCAAGAGGAAGGTTTATATGTATAATAACATCCATTAAATAGTGGAGAAGTACTGTTATTTTTGAGGTTTCTAATGTGATGTCGTAAAAAATTACATTTTTTCCGCTTACATTGCAAACGCAGGCTGAACCCTACGAGTTTTATCAAAATAATGTACTAAGTATTATGCACATTGAAAAGGTCCACAGAAAAGTCCGCGATGGTATATGTATATCTCTTATGGATAACCCACAATAACTTTTTTTTGTCATTTAATTTTTACGACAAATAATGGCTAATTTTCGATGCGATTTTAACCAATACAGCATTAATCCTTAACCAATTAAATACCTTGAATACATTGTTCATTTAATATAGATCTATATGGCCCTTTACACCGTATGATTTAAGTGAATATTTTCGAAGATATTACAGATTTAAAATTTGCGGGACGTAGCGTTTGCGGCGGTACAGGCCGTTCGCCCGGCTATCTATTTTATAGCCGTGCGAAGCCGGAGCGGGCCGCTATGTTTTTTATATACAACGTTCACAGTTTTTCTGTAGTGTATTTTGTATCAGCATTGCACCCGTGCGAAGCCGGGGCGGGTCGCTAGTCTATTTATTAAAACTATGTTTCTAAACAGAAAGTATATTTTCAAAATTTCCAGAATCCCTACATACTAAATCTCCTGATCGCTGGTTACGATGACAAGGAAGGTGGTCAACTCTACTCCATGGACTTCTTGGCTTCCTGCGTGAGGTTACCGTTCGCTGCCCACGGCTTTGGAGGGCTCATAAGTATCAGTATTCTGAACCAATATTATAAGCCAAGTAAGTATACACTATACACACATAGGCGTGAAGGATGTATTTTTCACGATAGTTTAAACGTGATCATGAAAAGATGCTTTATTATGGCCTTGTAGAGCATGTTCAAGTTATAGACCGTACTAAGATATAATTTATATCTACTTGTAAATAATAATTATGTATTTTTGCATTTATAAGTGAAAAACAAACATTGCAAACATAATCTGGTTCATTTTTTACAGGTTGAAATTTTATAATATTCTTGTTTTCACAGAAAAGAACACACCCTAATACATTAAATTATTTTGCGCTTAACTCATTCACAAACACATACACATTACACATACTTATATAATATATTCGTATTTCAGCGATTCCTTTTTATTTTTATAAATAGCTATACGTATACATACAATCGCTCTTCAAACCCTTTCCACTATGTACGAGTGACGACCTTTTAAAAAAATCCTTTAACCTTTTTCGCGTGTCAATAGAATATATGGATAGTGGGTGGGAAAATATAAATAACCAAATATCCGGACCCGTAAGAGCTTTGTCGAAACTATGTAAAGACCCTTTGGCACAGGCTCGCTTTAAAATAGGACAAAATTCCCTATTTTCTGGTACAACATCTATTCCACTAGCCATTTTGAATAAACATTTAACAATATGGTTTTCCTCGATAAATGGGCTATCTAACACCGAAAGAATTCTGCAAATCGGACCAGTAGTTCCTGAGATTAGCGCGTTCAAACAAACAAACTCTTCAGCTTTATAATATTAGTATAGATTAATAATTGTTTCACTCAAATATTTTACAGATTTAACAGAAATAGAAGCGTACGAGATAATAAAGCGATGTGTACAGGAAATACACCGGCGGCTGTTCATGAATCTGCCCAACTTTGGAGTGAAAACTGTATCTAAAGATGGCGTCAAAACATTACCAACTATTAGCCCCGCTTCGTTTATGGGAAAGTGATTTATAACTTATTTAAACTGCATTTTAAATTACTTTTTTATAGCTGGAAATAGCTTCTTTCACATGATGTTTTCTATGTATAACTGTTAGTTAAAATGACAATGTATGAAAATAAAAGTCATAAGAAAATAATATGGGTAGGTAGTACCTACCCATATTATTTTCTTTTCTTCAATTCATTTCTTCATAGTAACCGATAGTTTTCTTCATTTTCTTCATAGTAACCGATAGTACCTACTAGGTACTATCGGTTACTTTATCTGCAAGTCATGAAACTATTCCTTACTGTCTTTTACGTTTTTAAGCTATTGCATAGCTTCTATCGCGGGCCTTGAGCGCGGGGACCGAATCCAGAAATTCCGTAACGAAAAAACCTCACGCTCCCCACTCCGACGGGCTCGGAGGTGAGGCTTGAAGGCATGCTATGCAATAGCTTTACCGCGGCAGTCCCCGAGTGCCACACGTCTTTTTTTTATTGTCATATATGTACAATGTACATCATTACATGTATTTTTGATGTGGAATAAACTTATTCTCTCATAATTGAATTGTTATCGTAATATTAATTGGATACATTGCAATTTCCTTTTAATAAATGTCTTTTAATAACTAAAAAAGAGAAATACCCGTCTGATAATCACTTTAAATCAGATAAATCGATACAAAAAATCTAAATTTAATACAAAAGTAAATTCATAATATTATTATTATCTTAATCACAATTAATTTGAGTTGTAAACACATGCAATGGACGCAATATGTAGAAAATTCTAATTTATTATGTATAAAATTGTATTCTTCTGAATCCTGCGCTAAAGATTCTGCTAAAATTGGCAAATACATACAATGTAACGTCCTCTAATGATTGTTATGTAAATAACTTCAAGGTATATAGGTGTTAAGTGGTGGCTCGTTGCTTCTTCATTATCGCAATCTGTAATTTCTCCATAGATAAGATATCTTGATTCTTGAGAGAAGTCTGAAGGTGAGTTAATTATAATTTAAAAGGTTACGAAAATAACTATTATTGTGTATCCTAAATTTCATCAATACTGACTAAATCATAGTTGTTGAATATTAAATGAAATCGTATTCGTCAAATATTGTAATGACTTTTATATTGAGCTAGTGGTCTGCCCCGGCTCCGCCTATTGTACGTAATAGAATAGCCTATAATTATCAAGGATAGGATGAAAAGAACTTTTGAAAACGGTCCAGTAATTCCAGAGATTAGTGCATTCAAACAAACAAACGAGCTCTTCAGTGAAGCTGAATAGTATTAGTTAGATTTTTCGATAACGTTGCAAGACCACCATTTTTGTAATTGTATTATAGAGTAGGTTATCAATCCTAGTTTTGAATAGTTTCAAATAAAATGTTTTATGTTGTTTCCAATCTCAAAGACGCCTGAATCAATTAACAATAGAACCTTTGAGTATGCGTTACCGATTTTTAAAACTTATTAAACTCTATAATTTAAAGATGCATTCAGTAATTTAGAAGATAAGGGCCAATATTATGTTACATGGAGGCAGTTTACGTAATTCGGTTACATGATTTGCAATCACCATCATCAAAATAACTTTTACATAGGTATAATTAATTTTATTAGACCGTAACAGATATGTTAATCATATTCTAACTTGATAAATAATCGCCTGTGCACACTTAACGATTACATCCTGTATATCATGAATTTTAAATACAAAGTTAAAAGTGTAATTTTTTTTTTTATTCCTGTGGAAAGGATTTTGGCCTATGATAAGTAGGGTAATGAGACATCGAGGTTGCTTGGATAACTCATAAACTCAAGAACTACAAAGATATTCAACTAGGTACATCTATATCATAGGAATTTTGAATCTTCATTGTTGTAATAACATATTAAAATATCTATTGAATTGGCTTTCTTATATGTATTTAAAACGTGTTGTATTTTTCAAAATTGTACCGAATAAATTATTTGATAACACAGTAAACAAAACAACTCAAGATGCTTTCTAAATATAAAGAAATTCAGTACGGATTGAATGTTAAAAATGCTTAAAATTTTTCCATTTCAGTCCATATTATGATTCTTTGTTAATGTTTTTGTCGTGATTGAGAAAACATTTTGTTTTGCATTCATAATATTGTATTATATCACTTACTAGCTTACCACCCGCGGCTTTGCCCGCTATTTGATCTTTAACCAAATAAATTATACAGGGTGGCCCAAATGTCGTGGATCAAACGCAACCATGGGTTAGGTGAGGTCATCAGCAGCAAAAAGTTGTTCTACGGGAGGTCTCTAAGGTCAACCACTGCAGAGTTATAATTTATTTTGTATTTTTATGAGAAAATTGGCTTTTTTAAACTTATTCTTATTAAAATTCGAAAAAATGTACACCTATATCTTTTTTATCATTTTAACTAGATTAGTACTGATAAGTCCTTGCGTTAGACATGCTATTTATGTTTGTTTATTGGGTGTGTTGAAGATAATATTCAATTTTATTAATTACTTTTTTCTCAAATCATAACTTTTTATTTACTTCGAACCCCACTGTGAAAAAAAATACTCTATCGAAAAGTGACCCTGTATTTCAAGTTTTGGCGCATTCAATGGGGATTCTGAAAAGGTATAACACATGGCCATGAGTAGGTCTAGTATCTTTCAAGGACGAAAAAACAAAACAACGATTGCAAAATAATTGTTTTATTAAAGCAAAACATTTTACAATAAATGCTCAAAATTTCTTCCTCTGACCATAATACACAATCTGCACCGTCTAATAAAATTCCTACGTAACCTACGGAATGCACCTCTGTTGTTAGTAACTTGTACCCTAGCAAATTCGAGCTTTTGTCGTAGTTCTTGTTCAGTATTGTTCTCTCTTTGGTAAAATATTTCTTTAAAATAGCCCCAAAGAAAAAAATCTAATGGATTTAAATCGAGCGATCGGGGTGGCCATGCAATAGGTCCTCCTCGGACCTCGACCAATCCACCGATTGGGGAAGCGCTCATTCAAATGATCTCTAACTGCTCGAGTGTAGTGAGGCGGGGCGCCGTCATGTTGCAGCCACATTTCTGCTATTCTTTCTTCTGAAACTTCAGCTTCGTTAAGAATTTGGTTTAAATTATTTTGTAAAAAATTTAAATAATGAGCACCATTCAGTCTTGCTGGCATTTCATGCAGCACCAACTGCTGGTTAATTATACCAGCCCACATGTTAATGCCATACAGATGCTGGAATCGATCATTTCTTATGATATGGGGGTTCACTGTGGAGTAAAAATGTTAGTTGTGGATATTGAACACTCCCATTCTTCTAAAATTTGACTCATCCGTCCATAAAACCTTATTGAAAAACTGCGGATCCTCTCTGTGGTATCTTAGCATCTCTCTGCAAAACCGTACTCTAGTTGCATAATCACCGGGCAGCAAAGCTTGCACTCTTTGCACGTGGTAGGCGTGATATTTATTCCTTTTAATAATACGTTGCACCGTCGATCTTGGAATCCCGAGATTACTAGATCTTTGAGGCTATTTTAAAGAAATAGTTTACCAAAGTGAGAACAAAACTGAACTAGGCATGGGCGTTGAATCAACGGACTAGTTAATTTAACCGTCTATGTACACTCAACGATTCGACTAGTCCATCGTTCATCAACGGACTAGTTGAATTCAACGACTAAACAAAAGAGTCGAAACGCTCGTCAACGCGTCCGCGACGGTTAACTCTTCGACGTGGCCGTATAATAGTCCACCGTAGACGGCTAAACGACTCGTCGTAGACGGCTCGTCAGTCGACACGTTTGTATCAACTACCAACTTGCGACGCGACGCGTCGCGAGTTGATAGTTCAATATTTTTACCGTTAATTCCGTTTGACTTTTAATGAGATTACTATGATCAATGCTCGAAATATTGAAAAAAAAAAGGAGATTCATTTGTATTAATTTGATATTATTGAATTGTCTTAAAAATCTAAGATATTTTTTTTATTCAGTTAATTTATTACATATCATAAGGATTACCTACCTATAATAATATATTGAATAATGTTTAAATATCGACTATAACTAACGACTTAAAACGACAAGTTAAAACATAAACAAAAACTTGGTAATAGATAGGTGATAAATATATACATAATTGTTAAAAAACAGCTCTGACTTTTTCTTTACTAGAGACAACCCTGACATTGAATTCTTTGAAAATCTATAATTCGTAATAACTTCGTGGTAAGAATGTGGAATTTTACATGTAGAGTGTAGACCTCAGTTCAAGGTAACGAACGTTCGATTACCAATACCGTCGCGCGTCGGTCGACCGTGTCAATTCGTTTCAGTTTACACATCGACTAGTCGAAGATTTTAACTAGTTAATCGACTAGTTGATGAACGACATTTAACGGTCTAGTCTCGTTGATGAAAAATGCGTCGACGACCCATTCCTAAACTGAACAAGAACTACCACAAAAGCTCGAATTTGCTAGGGTACAAGCTACTAACAACAGAGGTGCATTCCGTATGTTACGTAGGAATTTTATTAGACGGTGCAGATTGTGTATTATGGTCAGAGGCAGAAATTTTGAGCATTTATTGTAAAATGTTTTGCTTTAATAAAACAATTATTTTGCAATCGTTGTTTTGTTTTTTCGTCCTTGAAAGATACTAGACCTACTCATGGCCATGTGTTATACCTTTTCAGAATCCCCATTGAATGCGCCAAAACTTGAAATACAGGGTCACTTTTCGGTAGAGTATTTTTTTTTCACAGTGGGGTTCGAAGTAAATACAAAGTTATGATTTGAGAAAAAAGTAATTAATAAAATTGAATATTATCTTCAACACACCCAATAAACAAACATAAATAGCATGTCTAACGCAAGGACTTATCAGTACTAATCTAGTTAAAATGATAAAAAAGATTTAGGTGTACAATTTTTCGAATTTTAATAAGAATAAGTTTAAAAAAGCCAACTTTCTCATAAAAATACAAAATAAATTATAACTCTGCAGTGGTTGACCTTAGAGACCTCCCGTAGAACAACTTTTTGCTGCTGATGACCTCACCTAACCCATGGTTGCGTTTGATCCACGACATTTGGGCCACCCTGTATATGTACTTAAGCCTTCCTCTTCTTCCTCCTTCCTTATCTATTAAAAAAAGACGGGTTGCACTCCGGGAGTGCCGGCAGAAGTGAAAACTTGATTATTGACGTTGAGCATTTTTGATATTTTGGAATGGTATCCGTCTTACGCTTTTTCGATCAGGTCACGTGTCCTGACGCGAGTTTAAGATTTTATACTCATTACAGAAAAAGTGCTCAACGCCGCTAAAGAAGTTTTCACTTCAAAAAACCGCATAAAAATCCGTTGCGTAGTTACATGGACAAATATACATATATTTGTCTATGGTTTTACATGTAACGGGCGAAGCCGCGGGCGGAAATAAGGGTATAAAAAAGTCAATACTAGAAAACCATGAGATGAAAGTCGTTACTATTTAATGCGGCATTAGAATTTGTAATTAATAAAGAAACGAATACTTAATATTCATAAAAGGTAGTTTGCAAATTGAAGAGGCATTGAGGAAAGTTAGAAATCATAGCACTGACCTTAATAAATAAAGAATAAGGTCTAAAAACTTTGAAAAAGAAATGTAAAGTTATACATATTATTAAAAGGGACTTCAAAAATGACTTTTTCTTGCATTACTATTTTCAATCATGTGTATTTTAACATCTAGATAAATAAATAATAATGTCTATGTGTTTTCAAAGTCTTTAAAGAATCTGATATAAATGACCCCATTGAGCAGTTAGTAATCTCGAGAGGGTGTGAGTTCGATCCCGTCTACTGAAAATATTACCAGATGAACATTTTTGTATCAAAATATTAAGTAAATTATATTAATTGGGCCATTCGATTAGTAACTGTTTTCTAAACCATACCTAATTGATATGTAGTATGATGATTCAAAACAGCTTCCAAAAAAAAGATTTTAAGATTTTAGCTTTTTAAATTCTGAAGTGTTATCATCGCGTCGAATTCATAATTATATCGCACACTTATGGTTTGTGATTGTGATTGTTAAACAACTCCATATTATTAACTATTCCAAACTCTACCATATAATATTATATACCCAAACTTATTATTACTATGTTACTATAAATCTAAATACACTATAGATTTTGATTTGTTTTATTTGAATGTCTTATATTGGTAATTCTTTTTCCTTTTCCTTTCTAGCTTCCTTTTAACTTTGCCTTTCTTTTGCCAATAATAAACGCGACTTCTCTTCTCTTCGTCTTTTCACTTAAGTATATCAATATTGATTGGAAGAACAAATTCAAAATCAATAATTCTGATGGATCGAAGTTCAAGAGGTCATCATAGTATAACAAATAAAAGATACTGAAATTAGACAAATTGGGGGTTAAGTGATTAGTTACTTTCAAACGTGTTTATAGGTATAACGGGTGTATCACGGTGCATTAACATCAAACGAACATAGAGCTAGAACTAGAGCAAGAGCATTATTTCGTGATCTTTGTAAACGAAAACTCGTATTCAGTGTTGTTCAGTATTAGAACATTGCATAGAATCTTTCGATCATTTTCGAACGCACTTAGAACAACGAAAGAATGCGGTACGTCTAGTCTATTTACAATAAGTTTACACTAAAATAATTCGACATAGTGGGGTTAGAATGAGCACTCGCTCGTTTGGTGTAAATGCACCGTTACGGGTGTTGCGCAAGCGATGCGTTTCGGAACAAACAAATAGATAGATTTTATCGTTCTAATAGAAAATATTGTAATTGCTGATACAAATACCATAGCAAATACGCTAATACGGTAATGCTAATTACAGACTTTCATTTTAACCTCTATAAAATTATAATAATGGGCAAGTATTTTTTCCTTAATATTTTTCTAATAAAATAGGTATTTTATAT
Organism: Colias philodice; assembly: GCF_061535455.1. NCBI lineage: Eukaryota > Metazoa > Arthropoda > Insecta > Lepidoptera > Pieridae > Colias > Colias philodice. The sequence continues at coordinate 464,603 of NC_143091.1, read as the reverse complement.
TATTTCAGATAATTTTAAAATCCTTATCAATATAACCTGAAAATACTGACTGATATGCATAAAGTGTAACTTTGACAGATTAGGTGGAAAAATACGTAGAAAATTTATTGTTTACTAATCTGGGCTCTCTAAAATAAAAGAAGAGTTTTGCTATAAGTATATTTAGCTATAATAATGTTTTCGTTTTGAAATGTTCCTCCATGGAATAACCACAATATAACTTATTGCTTTATTGTTCTCCAATAATCATTTGTATACAGAATACATACAAGAACGACCTGTGAAATATCGAAGGCCACGAGGAAAATTATGTAATTTTTTATTGATCGTGCCTGCTTGGAATAAAGTAGGTTTATTTTTCCTTCTCGTTTACTTGCAAAATCATAATGCAAATCACATGATGTCTTGTTGTATTTTCCATCTAGGACATATATAACAGTTTCCATTTATAACAGGAATAAAATTATCTTATCTATCTATCTCTTGTGTTTCATGAAATCATTTACTTTTTCTTGACCAAATTTTCAGCGAAACTATCAAACGCAGGATCCTGGAGGTTGATCATTAAGCTCTCTCCTGACAGGAAAACTTTGTTCTGTGACTTCGCGATCATTCTAGAAATATTCTGCGCGGCTCTGATCTTACGAAGTTTCAAGTATCCGGGGTTCATTGACACTGCTTTTCCCAGCAACTCTGCTGCCTCAGCTTCACCTTCAGCTTGTACTATCTTCTGCTGTCGTTCCTGCTTCGCTCTCTCCACTACGAATGAAGCCCGCTGTGCTGCTTGCTGAGCTATCTGCTTTGCTTCAACTGCAGCGGAGTACTCTCTACCAAAACTCATCTCAGTGAGCGACACATCATCGAGAATAATATTGAAATCAGCAGCCCTTTCAGCCAGTTCTCTTCGTATCAGCAGAGACACTTGATGCCGTTGTGTGATCAATTGGGAAGCGGTGAATTTAGCAACGACTGATTTCAAAACTTCATTGCAAATGGACGGTAGAACTTTTTCATCATAGTTTGTGCCTAGCTGCCGGTACATTGTTGGTAGACTTTCCGCATTGGGCCGGGATAGCACTCTTAGTGAAATATTTACCATCTGCAGGTCTTTTGACCCGGTAGGTGAAGATATAACGTGTGGTCGCGACCTTATGTCATAGATTATAGGTTTCTGGAACCAGGGTATACGAAAGTGCATGCCTTCCGTCAAGATGTGTCTCTGTACTCCTCCTATTCGGTTGTACATGATGGCTCGGTGTCCTCCATCTACGTTGAACACTGTTTGGGACACACCATACGTTGTTGCACCAATAACTGCAACTGCTTTCAAACCATTGGCCAAGGCTTGCGGATTTCTGAATTTAGAAGCCATTTTTTAACCAATTAGGATAACACAGATTTGAAACACTTGAGATTTTAAAGATTTTGCTCCAAGATTTCAATGCTTATAAAATAAATTTTCCACTATTAACGCATGTCACACTACATGGTTGTTTTATCACTGACACTTGATGATGAATAGCTAAATTCTTGTGAAGGTCTGATTCACAGCACCGTATGTTAATTAGGACAGTGTCGTAAATTCAGACCAAAAGAGGTAGGCGCTCTTTTAGATAAAACCGTGGTAAAATAGATTGATATTTATTGAATTGTTTATTATTTTCTAAATGAGTATATAACACAGGAGTTTATTTTCTGGTTTTAACCCTCTACTACCTGACCCTAATTTCTTATACGTAACTACCTACTTGGAGTCTCTCAGACTCCCATACTTTGAACTCTTAATAAACAAAAACTATTATAAATGAAAATAAATTAAAAGAAACATGTTATAGCTTGAACATTTCTTTATTTCTTAAAAGTAAAAAAAATACATATAACCTTATGGCTTATACTTAAAAACTACACTTTTTTTTAAAGTAAGCAAAATTTTTTCAAAAATTTTACACTTAATAAATGAGATCTTTAAAAAAACTAACAAAAATTAGGAACTCTCTTCATAAATTGTTTAAAGTTTAGTAACTAATCAACATAATGTGACACAAATTTTTGGCAAAAAAGAATTTTTTTTTATAAAATTGCAAGGCTCAAACTTTACAATTTTTGCCGGCATATTGAGCACGCCGTGTAGGAGCACTGCAGGCATGTAGGCTTCTTATATATGAAACACAAGTACTGCGTCTTAAGTTTTTTTTCGGGTCACATGTGAAGCAGTACTTGCGTATTGCCAACTTTTCAGGTGCTTCATAACTACATCCTGCATCTGCATCTCTGTATCAGATGCAGAATCACAGGGAAGAACACAATTTTCTTCAATATCTTCCTCGTGTCCACTGCACAGTTCATCAAAACATTCTTCTTCGTTCGAGGAAAGGTCCTCCTCCAACCAACGATCAATATTTTTATCATTCGAGGTCATTTTGAACTAAAACAGAAAAAAAAAGTTTCATGAAAAAGTCACGTAACTACCTACCTGGAGTCTCTCAGACTCCACGACATAGTTTTTTACTCACCAAAACACAGCGCGCACGCGTATGACCTCGACGAGTTCAGGGGCGGTACTGCAGGCAGAGGGGCGAAGGTACACGGACGCACACCGTTCAAATACATTTGCTTGTAAAGATATAGACAAAAATAAGACTGCTGGAGTCTGAGAGACTCCGGTCAGGTAGTTGAGGGTTAAAGTTGATATACTAGATATTATTTTAAGTTATAAACTTAAAGCTGTGCTAATTGATGTTTACAAATAATTATTCGTATTATAAAATTGTATGTATTGAATAAAATATTTCATGGCAAGAAAATTTCTTATAATAGCCTATGAGATGAGAGATAAATGACTCTACATACAAAAAATTGCTGTAACAATAGCGCCTAGGATGATAAATAAATTACTCTACAGTTCTACATAATTATAATAAACATAGGTATGTCCTAGTATTTTCTAGTGTTTGATTTTACGCGAGTATTATACATTTAGAAATTAAAGACTCTCCGTGACCACGGTCGCTGTAAAGTGTTCGAAACGTCGGGAAAATAATATAATGAATAAATCGCGTTTAAAATCCGTTAAAAAGTCTTTAATTTCTAAATATAGGTATGTCCTTTTAAACTTATAAGAACTATAGCTCAAATGTTAATTAGCTGAATATATTAATAGTATTATCAGCAGATAGAGGTTTAATACTAATAATGCGAAAGTTCGCATCGCAACGGAGTGATTGCATGAAATGTTTTTTCCGTCTGAAAATAGAGAGATTCTAGAGATTAATATAGTGTCCTTTTTACCGCAGTTAAACATGTCATTCACTTGAGAATTTTCTTTGTCTACGAGGACAAAGTTACACCAGTCTCCCTAACGAGGGGCGCCGGGCGATGGAGCGGGGATTTAGTCTATCGTCCGGTGAGATGAGGTGGCGTGAGACGTGTTCCGCACACGCTGCCCCAGGAGGGTAGTGCTGGCTGGCTCATAGTTTGTTTTGGCCTGGTGGGGTCACGGACGAATTTTACCATACCCGTGGCCCCGTCGTTGATGCAGCTTGACGGAACACAGTGGGGTTTTGGTCGATAGGAATCCGACATAACCCACGGCCCCTTCCCCGGAGGCCATGGGTATCTATGCAAGATTTCCCCACTTAAAAAGAAGGGGGAAAAGCTAGTACATAAATGATGATATTTAAATATGGGTAGTAGGCAATAACTAGTTGCATAAAATGATAATGTTCTAGCGGTTGACGCGGTTGGTCAAACAAACCAATTTGCATACAACAGACTTTATCTCAGAATACGTAATATTTCATAATTTTATATAACGTCTACTACAATATTAATTATGAATGTTTATTAAGAAATATTTTATCTATTTAATTTTGTAAAATAATTCGCATATGTGCATTAAAAATGATAATAATTATTCTTAGATAATATATAAATAAAGATTTTGGTCATTATGATACAAAAGTGTGCCATATATTATGCGTTTTAATAAATATTTACATAAATAATCGTTTTAAAAGCGTAAATAATGAGATTTTAAAAAATATGACCCTATATTATTCATAATGTAGAGTACTTACAATTTTTCTTACATAAATATCTGGGTGATGTTTGCCGGTATTTTGAAGCTTAACCAATTTTGATGAAATGCTGTATGTTATAATGAACATATAGGTAGGTATTATATGCGTTAATTTAACAATTAAGTATTATAAAATACAACAGAAACCTGCTAATTTCTCAGACTCATTTCTATAAACATATTTGAACACATAAATAAGAAAGTACAAGAAGACGACCATGTAGTAGGTAATTGATGATATTGCTCATAATTTTATTAGCAGTAAAATTTTCAATGAAAATTTCTTACTTATATACCTAACTAGTTATTTATATGAAATGAGATGAAAATAATATTTCGCTTGTTTTACTAAATAGTTACTACATATAATATACAGATGCTAATCTATGTAACAAATCAAGACCGTATAATAGAAACGCATAAAATATACATAAACTAGCGGTCCGCCCCGGCTTCGCCCGTGGTACATATTTACGTTTTCTCTACATAAAAACCATCCTCGTACTTCAAGGAATATAATAAAAAAAGAATTATCGAAATCGGTTCAGCCGTTCTCGAGTTATGCGCTTACCAACACATTTTGCGATTCATTTTTATATATAAGATTAATTTAATACGGCTCTATTGTTCCAGAATAACACTACAATTTACTACCTAGTTATTATATTAAAAAAAATAAGTCTTACCAAAATATATTACGCACTTGCACACTCACTTCAAGGTTAAATGCACTCAATTATGTCACTTATTATATGGGAATAGGGTCGAAATCGCGGTGGGATGATAAAAGAAAGGCGATCGACGCGGGCGCACGCTACGATGCGCGAGTTCGGATGACAAGTTGGCTGTTATCACAAGACGTGAGAGGAACTAGAGTGGCCATGGAGGTTATTTGTATTGGATTTGAGAAAAACCTATGAAAACTTAATTTAGACTGTAAATGCGGCACCTAGTTATTAACCAAAAAAAAGACAAGAATCGTAAAGGGTGAAAATTTATATAGCACACATATTCGAAAAGTATGTTAATGTTATGCAAGAAAATCCGGCGTTGTAAATTATATAGAAACAAGGTTGGTACAGCACATACAAATTAAGGCATCTCTTCTGGTGTTAACTAGTGTATATGAGGGGTGCTGACCCCTAACATCAAGTAGAGCTACACTTTTGCTTGCTCTACCATAAACATATGCTTTACCCAATTAGATAAACTTCACTGATCGGGCACGTAAATACTAAATCGTACAGGAATTTGAGGTAACGAATTTGAGATACATATACAGTCACTATACAGTAATAATGCTCTATTAACATAAAAAAATATTATTAAAACGAATAAGCCAGAATATTAACCGAATATTATTAATTAAATGAATTAATTAGTGCGAGCTGAATCAAAAAACAAATTGAAACTAATCATGAAAATTGAAAATAAAAAAAAAACAAATCCAATAAAAATAAAAATCATGGTCACTCAGCCTACAAGATGAATGAATAGGACACAAATCCATTACCTACTACGGTGACAATGCAGCATCATGTTATGGCGACTCGTGACCAACCATAATGTTCTGTTATCATAAGATCTCTCTTAATTTATGTTAATTATTACAATGTTTACTGAGAAATATGGACGTGAAATCCAACTATACTTGTGTGAAGAAAGTGAATGTCTTCGTATAAAATACTTCATATTTTTCACTAACTTTTTGCTCATAGTTTTGCTTGCACACTTTAAGTTAGGTTACATGGAAAATGTTTCACCTATGTAGTCTACAACATCTAATAGTTCAATTTAGCCTAAATGTTATCTATGCTAATTTCGAGCCTTATAATATAAACAAAAATCAATCTTTCATTGCGACGAGTAGGGCGTAATATTAATTATTTCTTTTATTGAGATTCAAGTATGTAAGTATATCCACAGTCAGATTTTAAAAATCCCTCTATATTTTAGCAGAGCAAGAGCAACATCCTAATTAATCGTTTACTTCAGCCAAATATACGTCCTCATATCGATCATCATCATGTACAAATAAATTTCGTAGGAACTAGTAATTAAAATAGACTAAACCTGTTCATAATTAATTCACCTCATCCTGAGATACATCCTGGAACTAAACTTCCATAGGTACTTACCAATAAAATGCGGAAACATTGAACTCGTTCTGAATTACTTTTACTTTCAATCGACCTGTGTTACGTGATCATATAAGTTATAGCTGTCTCTTCTTATTGAATAATATTTATTTTAATTTCATTTAGATCAGCTATGAATATTGAATGGGTTTAAATCGTGATTTATTGCTATATTTGCATGACTTTATTATTATGTGCTCTAAGTTCATTGTCATCTATCACATAAAATGTTTAAGTCACATCTGTACCTATATCCTGTATATCTGTTGTATGTTCCAAAGCAGTCATAATATTTTTATATTAATAATTATAATATTAAATTATACGGAAAATTAATTTAATTGTCGTTACTGTGCTACCGACTTCATCTTACCTATACGTTCATTCAGATTTTAGAATCATACCTATAATCTAAGCCTATAATAGACCAAACTTAGTAAGTCTCTTCTTCATCTTATTTTATTCATTTTTAATCATCTAAATAGCAAATAATTTACGAGTTTTGAAAACAATTAACATACATCGTGCGTAAAGCCGTCACGAGTGTCCTCAAAAGAAAAACATTAAAATAATTTGTTACTTCACGAACGGCCATTTTGCATTTTGCGGCAATCATTTTCATTTGAGGCAATTATCCTTGTTATCTCAGATCTTTCAGGGTTTCTTTGCTTCAGTGATTTTGATTACAATTATTTATTTGTTCTTTACAGTACATAAAACAGTACAGAGAAAACGGTTAAAATTATATAAGTTGAAAGTAATTATTATATTGTTGTAGATAAATACATCGAATGCGTTCCAGCCCCCCTAGTCAAGTGGCTTTCTGTTAGCGTAGCGTTCAATAGAATAGACTACAAATGTATAAGATTGACGTAGGCTGTAGATAAACGTATCTAAGTACAGGTTACGACAATCTCATACATTCGTAGTCTATTCTATTGAACGCTACGCTAACAGAAAGCCACTTGACTAGGGGGGCTGGCGTAGCGTTTTCGTCACTGGGAATTTATTTCCACCTCTTCTCAAACACGGATTTCCGCGACCTAGAAACGAAGAAAACATTAGGTCAATATTTAAAATACAGTAAGGGTTCAAAAATAATTTGAACAATAACTTGCTAACCTACTCTTTATAAGGGAACAATCCACGCCCTAGCCCATAAGTAGGTATTCATCTTATTTATGCAATACTTTTGAAATTACATAGAATACCTCATATTAAAAAATAATTAAAAAAATCAATTTGTTTTAAATTCCAATCCAAATTAATAAAAAAAATAGCAATCATTGATCCTAAATTTTAAAATCAGTACAAATCCATCTTAAATTAAAACAGAATGGAAATTTAAAAACAGAAAAAAAGATCGGGTTTCGTGAAGTGGGATTAGATTTCATTTGAAATTCAAATGACCTTTGACATTCAAAACAGTAGTGCGACAAATACACTCACCGGCACGGAATCTTGGCCACTGCAAATTTTTGGGTAAAATAACACTATTTCTTTTCTACTACAAAATTCAATAAAAATTTAATCAAAACTAGTTACTTTAATGTTTTTACTAACTTTTAGTAATAATTGGAAGTTTATAAGAAGTACTACCACGTAGATATGAATTAAACAAGAATTTACGCTTTTCCTGTGAAATTTAAATGATTTCTTAAAAAATGCACAAAAATTAGAAAGAACGTTTCCATAAAAAAAATTGAACCTTTTAATATAGGGTGTTTCCTTCTCTTTCTTTAAACACTGTTTGCATCCAGTCTGGCATACTCTAGAAGACATTTTTGATGTCCACTTGTGTACCAAACGGCCCCAGCTGTATTTCTAAGCTTATCTAACATTGATGCTGGGTTGGAATCGAACTTAATGTTTCTTTTAAGCATGTCCCAGATGTGTTCTATTGGATTAAGATCCGGGCTACGAGCTGGCCACTCCAATTTTTCAATAATAACCTCTTGAAGGTACTCTTATACCCATCGTACGACACGCGGACGTGCGTTATAGTGTATTAGTAGCAAATTTTCTTCACTGATAAACCTGTAATAGGGCTGAACATGTTCCTGGAGAATTTCCTCAATGTACCTGATCAAATTTAAGGCATTATCTACGATAACTAACTCCGTGCGAGCATCGGAACTTATACCTCCCCATACCATTATTGACCCTCCATGAAAAATCGCAGTTTGAGTGTGGTGATGGGTGAAAACCTCTCTTCTCGTCTCCTCTATACTGACTCTTGGCTATCAGAAGCTCGTAAAGTGCCTTAGCAGTCATCTGTGAACACCTCACGAGCGCACTGGCTGTGGGTCCAGTTTTCATGTTCTCGTGTAAAACGAAGACGTGCTTCTCTGTGATGTCTGAGGAGTTCTGGACGGCGTGCTAGTCTGCAAACCTTCAAATTAACCTTCTTCATTAGTCTTCTCACCGATTGCTTACTCACATTTATTATCCTGGTGTTTTAGAGCCGGTGGTGTATCTCAAAAACTGTCAGAAAGCCATTTCTGAGTATCTCTTGAACAATAAACGGGTCTTCTCGAGCTGATGTGCACCTCATGCCTTCATTTCCTGGTCTGCACGTGTAGCTACCAGTCTCCTGGTATATTCTCCATGCATAGTGCACCGCTGAACGTGGTACGTACTGAACATTAGGTACTTTACGTTGCGGCAGTCATTGGTCTAACATTGTGATGGCCTGAGCAGGTTGTTCAGATGTTAACGGCATTTTTTATTGTTTGTTATGATCATTGACTACAGTACAACAATAACAATATCTTAAAACGTCATAAACGATATCGAAAAAAGTTTTAAACAAACAATTCGTAACTTCGGCTTAAACGCACAAATCACAAATTTCGAGTAACTCTTAAAAAGTGGTAAAAGATTATTCTCAAACTTAATGATTTCTTACCATAAAATTAAACAAATAATATGTTAACATATCTGCATACAAAAAAATCGTGAAAAACACTTCAAACTTTTTTTATCGGCAAATTTGTAAGTGGCCAAGATTCCGTGCCGGTGAGGTAGGTGCGAGATATCTGTAGAAATAGGTTAGTTATTTCCGCTGTATCCGGGAACAGCATCCGATCCTCGAATCAGCTTAGATAAAAGCTAGTGTACAAGACTAGTGTTTGATAAGCTAAACAGCAGTCGAAATTGAATTAAACAGGGTATGATTATATTTCGTTTAGAAGTGTTGGCACGAATTCGAATTCATTTCCAATTTGAATTTATAAAAGTTTAGATTTAATAATGTACGATTAACCTAACTTACCAAAATATTGAGCTTATTATAGTAACAAAAATTATTATTAATAAGGATAAGGATGACTATCTACTCGAGTTATTGCTTTCTATTCCTTAAAATAATAATTTTAGCGCCATTTTAATAAAATAGCAAATACACATCAACACAAGTATGCATTATAAAATTCGCAGGCGACTAAAATTATGACTATTGTTAATTTTAAACCCTTCGTCTACAGTCTGAACCCCACGAATAGCGGAAAGAATACGCATGCGTGCTTTACCATCACTCTAACTCAACCTGTCAACAACAGCCGGTCTACATAACCTATGACAATTAAATCAAAACAAACAATTTTTAGTGTGTACGTTTTATATTTCTATTGGACGTAATATCGGACCATTGCCTTTGAATTAAATACCAATTGAAATCATTTATCGGTTGGGAGCAATTGATTGAGTGTTGTTTTAATATTTGATCGACGAAGTGATCGGTGACTGGGAAATAAAGAATTTTGTAAGTTTTTAACTGAAACCTATATGTGTGTGTGAATAAAAGTGTTAAATAGTTTTATTATAGTGTTAACGGGCCGGTAAATCGTAGCTACAGCTGTTCTAACATCGTATGATTTTGCGAAAGGTGAAATTGTCTGTCTCTTTCTAACTAACGGAGCTTCCGCGTACCGCGTATGAACGTCTACTCATCAAAGATCCTGAACTTTGAAAATATATAAATCGGTGGTAACTCTACATTTTATATTATTGTATTTCATCTAAAATATGTAAGGTTTTTGTTGCCAAAAAAAGCTTAAAAATATTTTTTATCGACTTCTAAAAATGAAGGATTTTTTTTAATGTATTGTTCATTTTTTATATAATTACTAATTATAGACCCTCAATTGGACTTTAAAATCAGTTTAGTAACTAGTCGGTAGCAGGTATCAAAAAATATAATTTTATTTTGCGTGCAAATAGGATTTCGCCAAAATGTACCTAACTATATAGACGTAGGTAGATACCTATCATGAAAATATTTTTTCAACGAGTGGGCCATTTAAAATTTGTCTATTATATGTTTACTTTAGTTGTTAGGTATTTTTATTAGAAAGCTTAATTAAGTACCTACAGTTCTTTTCACACCGTCCGCGTCGTTTTTTTTTTCTTCTATATCAATCTGTAAGAATTGTACCTACCAAGTAACTAGCTAAATATGTATCTAAATCTATGTTATAACAAGCTGAATAAGCTCTTTCACCAAAAATGAATAATATTCATATTATGTTTGAAAACATATTATTATGTTTCAATACCTTTTTAACCTAAGCTTTTAATAAACCAATAAGTTAGACTTTTGACATAACGTTAAGTACTTAATAGATTCTGCGAAGGGTTTCATAAACCTCTTTTGTAAAGTAGGTATATTCAGAGTTTGGTTCCGGTACTCCGGCCAACCCTTTCGATAATCAGATAAAAAGCTCAAGTTAAATAATAATGTTTTCATTTCGTTGTCTCTACTTTTCGTCGTATAAAATAGACCGTAGGTATTTAAACTAATATGTTCGATAACGAGCTATTTTTGGTGAAAGACGGTTACATTATGTACATACTTAGTTAAATAAATATATAAAAGAATAAATATATGATCACCTTATTTGCTGATATTGAACAGACGTTCAATATACCATTAATGCTGTATTTATCATTTATCATTAGAATTATATCATTAATAGGTATAAGTAATGATAATCCATACTAATATTATAAATGCGAAAGTAACTCTGTCTGTCTGTCTGTTACTCAATCACGCCTGAACTACTGAACCGATTTGCATAAAATTTGGTATAGTGTGGTATAGATATATTTTGATACCCGAGAAAGGACATAGGATAGGTAATAGGTTTTATCCCGGAAATCCGACGGGAACGGGTTTTTCTCTGAAAACGCGGGCGAAGCCGCGGTCGAAAAGCTAGTATAATATACATTATATTATCATTATACCTATTAATGATTGTATGTAGTATCTACTTAGATAATAAATATCATGTCAATTGGACAATAAAATATTTTATATATCCGGTAATCAATCTCTATCTACTTATTTTACATAATATAGTTCAAATTAGTCAGCAAAGATGATAAAATTTATTCAATTGATACCTATCTATTAAGTTTTATAGCAATAGCACAGGAGTAGAAAAGCAATAGCCTATAGGCTAGTATATGCTATAGGCTATTAATTAGGCTATAAGACTAATTAATTAGGTCACGATCAAGAATCGTAAGCAATGGCATACCTATTGCTATTTGCTATAAATCAGATCTAACACTAAATAAATACATTACTACAGCATTGACCCTTCATTGCCAAATCAGGAAATGGATCTTCGTTCAATATAATATGCGACATAGTCATTCATTGATCACGTGATATTTAAACTATTTTAATTTTTAACCCCCTCAGAGACACATATTCAAAGTATGTTTCATATTAATAAAAATATATAATCGCGATAAATATTACACACATAATTATGTGTCAACTCTGAATTTTTTGATCATCGCTCTTAGTAGATATTTTTTTTTGGTAAAAAATTAAAAATCATGAGAAGACAGCTAATATTACTCACGTGATTGCAAGAAGAAGCTGTGCCAATTAGGTAAAAGCTTAAAAATAACGACTAAAAGTAGAGCAAATATTTTTAAAACAGTGTCTAAACTCAGGCTAATTAGTCTTTCCTTTTTGCTTTTATCTTGGAGATGTTCAAAGAGAGCAATTGCTAAGAATCTTGTCACATATGTTAGCTTGTAATTAGTACTTATTGCTTTCACTAAAGAAGATTTTGAAAAGAAAGCAAGTTAATTGAAATTATCCTTTAAATCCTTCACTTGATATTTGATAGTGTATACCATCCTTGAGTGGATTAAAAAAAGACGGGTTGCACTCCGGGAGTGCCGGCAGAAGTGAAAACTTTATTATTACATGTTTGATATTTTGGAATGGTATCCGTCTTACGCATGGAATATAAAAATATAAAATAATATAAAAGCTAAAAAAAAAAGTCCGTCTTACGCTTTTTGCCACGTGTCCTGACGCGAGTTTAAGATTTTATACCCAACGCCGCTAAAGAAGTTTTCACTTCAATAAACCCTACAAAACACAACATAAATAAATTATTTCCCAGTAATACATTTCTTTTGGTAAAATGCAAAATATTATTTTAAAACCGTATTATAAGATTGATAAAAGTCTTCAACACAAATTGATAATAACGTACACCAACCAGGATACAAAAAATATTATACTACTTTAGGAATTAAAATAAGAGTCGATGAATCAATGTTATATTTGAACAAACGACCATTGATTCAACGTTGCACAGTCATCTTCATAAACACAATGTTCTATCGAAACAGTTCAATAATTCACGTTTTCAATGGCCTCTTTTAAAGTAAAATGGATTTCAAATCCGCCGTTTTATTCCCAACTGAAATATTCGCTGTCAAATAGACTGAAAAGATTAGTGGCTTAGTGTCGCGCCATTTCATTTTACTATGTTTTGAGTCTCGGAGTATGGAGTAGAATATAGATTGTACTTTCAGACTGGTGGACTGTTGACAGTTTTGTTTTGTTGCACGTTTTAAGTTGATAATTTCGAGCTATATTATTTATATCTGTCTGTCTGTCTGTCTGTTCAATATAAGCTGAAGTTTACATTGAATAGTCAAGTCTACGGTCTCTCAAACTTATGAGCCAACGCAACCAAAAGATTCGAAATGTGCGAAAAAGAGCCGCTTCTCCTGCAAATTTTCGCCATTCGCAAGGGAATCAAAACCTACAGGGTATTCTCCGTGAACACAGAATCTTGAAAGTTAGTGCGAAGCAACGTCGTATCGCACAGATAAAGGAAAAATTGTAAAAAGTATAAATTTACAATTACAACATACTATTCATATATACACAGAATAATAACTAGTAGCTAGCTTATACGGAAAATTTCGGTGCGCGAGTCCGACTCCGAGTGCGACGTTCTTGGCCGATTTTTTTTTTGGCAAATACCTAGCATTAATTTTATACATGGTACAAAATGTATGTGTTCATGAGATTATAATGACACTAAAACGTACAGTTTATACAAATCATATTGTAGTGGTGGGGATCGAACCAACAACCTCTCAAGGAAAAAATTGTCAGGGTCAATAACCATTGCTCACCAATTCGTCAATTACTGTACCTACTAGTATAATAATATTGTCACAAAAAAGCAAATTTGTAACTGTTTCTTTATATAGATTGGAAAAAATTGTTGTCACGTAATAAAAAAGCACTCAAAACCGTTCAGTGCGTTTTCGTTACAAACTTTTATCTTCTTCTTCACCTTTAAATGCTCTAAAAATACACCTTATAAAATTGTTGTATGCGCTCCTTAGAATTTCTGACATCAATATCAATATCGGTCCATTTTCTTATTTATATTGCAGAAAAATACTGCCCTTCAAAATATAATGCAAAATATTCACAATAGCATCTAAAGAAATTGCGTAACAACTGTAAAATATTTCGTCATACAGGTAGCACATGGCATTGCCAATGCTACAGGTGCGGGGTCATCAACCTCACCTGTCAATGAAGTTGACAATCCATACTAATATTATAAATGCGAAAGTAACTCTGTCTGTCTGTCTGTTACTCAATCACGCCTAAACTCTGAACCAATTTTCATGAAATTTGGTATGAAGATATTTTGATACCCGAGAAAGGACATAGGCTACTTTTTATCCTGGGAAAATGACGCAATCCCGGAAATCCCACGGGAACGGGAACTATGCGGGTTTTTCTTTGACTGCGCGGGCGAAGCCGCGGGCGGAAATCTAGTTTTATATATTTACCTACTATACATATTGATAAATAATATCAATCGAGTGCACTTGTAAAACGTGCAAAACATATGTATATTACTCGAATAATTTTTATATTAGGGAAAATTATGATTTTATCCATTTTAGTTGCGGTTTTATCTCACAGTCCTGCGAATAATAAACCATTATTGTTCGTAGCTTTATCATCTTTACACATAGTAAATTCTGATTTAACGCAATAAAAACAAATAACTCAGTTAAATCTACAGATTGACCGCTACCGTTTAACATTCTTCAAATTGCTTCGCATATTAACGCTACCGTATTCTTATCGCATTGTTAAACCGGCCCAATTTCAAGAGCACTATTATTCAATACGATCACTAATTAATCAGGTTATTTTCCACGTGGCAAGCTTACGTTTGTTTTTTCTATGACACACTGACTCTAATCATTTGCAGTTCTTCCGGCGATGACGCGTGACGTGCTCCACGCACGTGCTCAATAATATCAAAGAGACAGACCATCTCCCCTTCCGTTCCAGCCTCTTCAAACGTGACATTGAACTGAAAGTTGTAAAATACAACGTAATCATAGCGTGATGCCTTTATGTTTGGCGATTAGTGAATTTTGATACCGTTATCAGGCCACTTACAGCTCGATACAAGATATGCTGTATTAGAAGTTAGATCGTCCTATTTGACGGCGATTATTGAAGACTGATCGATGCACCGCGGGATCAATAGAGGGATCAAGATATTAGTATAAGTGATAATTAATTAGTGTATATAGTTGATAAGGCTATTAAGGAAGAGCAAATGTCTGTGAATAATATTCAAAATGGGCTGCACAAGGGCGTCGATAAGCCTAGAATATTGGTAACAGATGAGGAGGAGCCAAAGAAGTATGATGTATCGGGGAGTGTCATGGATGGGTTGATTCTAGATGTGAACGAAACGACGTATACGGTGTTCAAAACTAGATGGCTTATGCTGGGGTTCTTTGTGTTGTATTCAGCGTCTAACTCGTTACAATGGACGCAGTATACGATAATTTCGGACATAGTGGTGAACTATTATGGAGTGTCCAGTAATGTGGTGTCGTGGACATCCATGGTGTATATGATTACGTATGTGCCGTTAATATTTCCTGCTAGCTGGCTCTTGGATAAAACGGTGAGTTTTTCTTGGCTACTTTCCTATTAGTTACTAACATCGACGCTTATATGAGAGAAAGAATTTGTCTTTTTCAGTATAAGCTTATGATGAGATCGTGCAAATTCTTTATGTACATGACGTTATTTATTCTAATAATGTCTACGTCGCATGTAATATTTATTAAAAATTTTCAAATTGGTTAAAATGATGAATTGCTAGTGCATACATTATACCTATATGGCATGACTATAAAGTTTTAGAAGATATTGCTAACGAACAATAAACCAATTTACTGATAGTGCTAACAAGCGATCGTGTAGTGATTGAAGTAATTTGACGATTCTGCAATAATTTTGCTATGCAATAAGATAACTCCAGTCTTCCAATTAAATTAAAACCGGTTCTAAGTATTCGGCATTACAATGTTGTCCAGCAAGCTTCGAAGTACCATCATCATATTCTGTTTTTATCTTTTAATTTTAATTTTTTGCAGTGTTTTCTTTTTTTTAAGCTTCAATCTCCACGTATAGTTTGGTTATTTATTTGTGTTTCTCCGTAAATCAAAGGCCATTAAAAAAGAGCGTGTGTGTCGAGCACACATGTCAGAAGTGAAACTTCTTTGGCAAGATTCAATGATACTTAAAAATAATATAAAATCGTCGCCTTACCTACTCCATGAGTTGTGTACGTACCTATATTGTTACCCATTGAAATCTAAATAACAAAACACATTGTTACGGTTTAAAATAACATGTTATCGTGACGTTGATAAAAGTAAATAATTAGCTTATAAAAAATAATTGCTATATCTATAAGGATGTACAAAAAAAAACTTAAGGAACTTGGACATGTTAAAAATTTCAATTATTAATATCTACAACTAAACGATATCTAACGATATCTTCATACATATGAAGCCACGGGAATAATTTAGTTCAATCGAAGTCTGCACATTTTAGACGACCTTCGCGGGGAATCTCAATATTATAAGCAGACTTTATCTATACAATATACATTGTAGTATTATTATCTCCCTTAGAAATGATATCTTAAACTAATAAGCCTGATAGATAGTCGGTTTTAGAGATATCGTTTGCTGCTAGCTGTAACACATTTACACATTATAGACATGGCTTGAAAATTGCAAAAGAAAAGAAGATAGATTTAAATCACGAATAATACCTATTAGAGTTACCACCGAAAAGACAGTATTTTTTAACACGCCTTTATTTGCTTCACTCGTATGTTTCTATGTAAGTACTATCTAACCGACTCAGACTAGATTTTGGACTTTAAACGGACAGATTTCAAACCTTAGTATTAGTTACTTATCATGAATCGATAACAATACAATTTTACGAGTTTATCTTCTCCTGTCTAGGTTTTTTTACACTTTATTAATTAATTCAATATAGCATTCATTGACATGATTTTAAAAGAGCAACTATGGAGTTTCTTGCCGGTTCTTCTCCAAAGATACTGCTTTCCGAATCGGTGGTAAATGTTAAAAATATGTAATGACGATTCGAAAGTGCTTCTAAAAGAAGTCTAATTGAATAAATAAATGTTTGAGTTTAACTTCTCTGACCTATTTATATAAGTAACTAGCGGTCCGCCCCGGCTTCGCCCGTGGTACATAATATTTACGTTTTCTCTACATAAGAACCATCCTCGTACTTCAAGGAATATAATAAAAAAAGAATTATCGAAATCGGTTCAGCCGTTCTCGAGTTATGCGCTTACCAACACATTTTGCGATTCATTTTTATATATAAGAAGATAAGATTAAAATTTTTAATACTTAATAAATTAAAATGAAAATCCATACTTTAACGGGACTCGAGTCTCGACGTATCCTGCGGTAACCCTTCAGACCCAAGTTCATGTTAATATATTGCCAACGATGGCTCATAAATAATGTTAACGGTTGACGTAGCTCTGTTCTGCTGTGGTTGCGTTTCATTTCCGAGTTAGAAATGCAATATTGTATTATAGGAAATTAAACTTGAAATAATTGAGTTTATAATACTTAGAAAATTCAAAATATACCTAAGAGGAAAGTTATCTGCCGATAAAAATCATAATGCATTTATAGATATTCTTTCATTTAGAAATAAAGTCACATCTAAAAAATAAAAAATAATATATTTATTGGCATACAACCATACAGTAGGTACCCCGTACAATCTTATAAAGGTCAAAGGATAAATATCAGAGGAAACTGATCGGTTGATAAAGCAACAGTCGTCGTCGGCGTCGTCGTCGTTTTGCAGTAGGTCTACCACTGCTGGATGTAGGCCTAGCCCAAAGACTTGAGCCGGCCGGCAGAGAACTGCCAATCACCAGCGGCCTGCCTCCAGCGGCTCCATGCTTGCTTGATTCTCCGTCTAGTTGGAGGCCGTCCTATTCTGCATCGTCCTGAAACATTGGGCATGTGTGTGTTGATCAAATTACGATTTTTAATGTAAATATTAATGACATCAATCGATCGATTCGATTTCTCTTAAATGAGAAAATAAATAATTATATTATGTACAAATTGTTTAAATAGACTGTTCTCATAATTGATCAACAGTCTATATTTTAAACAATTTGTATTTTGAGATTGTGTTTCTTTTCACCTTTTTCCTTTTACCTATCTTTAATATGGACATATCTATAGTATAAGAAATATGAATAAAACATCAGTATCATCTCTAATCCCATTACTCGATACACCGGAACTGTAATTTCCTTTGCGTTTCCTTCTTAAATCCTTTGCTGTTTTGTCAATTTAGAATCAAAGGTTTTTCTAGTAACTCGATTTTATTTCGTTTATTTACAGAATTCTTTCAATAGATTTGGGAAATCGCTTTTAGTTGATTATCTTGTAAACAATAGACCCATTACCGAAAATATTCCAAGAGTTTAACAATATCTCATTCAATTTAAACTAAATATTAGGGATATCAAACGACTATTCGTCAAATAAATCTTTAACGACAATGATTAGATATCTAATGATTATAGGCTCGCATGCCAAATAATTGCATGAAAAATATTTAAGTTAATAGAAATTTTAATGTACTAAATGTATAAAATTAGATCATTTTCATAGAGAAATGATTAGTAATAATTAAAGCCTACGGATCTGAAAATACACGAAAGGGACATTAATTTAATAAAAAAAAGACGTGTGGCACTCGGGGACTGCCGCGGTAAAGCTATTGCATGCTATGCCTTCAAGCCACACCTCCGTGTCCGTCGGAGTGCGGAGCGTGAGGTTTTTTCGTTACGGAATTTCTCGATTCGGTCCCCACGCTCAAGGCCCGCGATAGAAGCTATGCAATAGCTTAAAAATTCTATTGTTTTACCAAAATGTCATACCATAATAAGATGGAGGGTACTGGATAAAAGATAGTTGTGTCATTTGTGCCCATTCATTTGAGGAAATGAAAATCTGCAAGATGATAAATAGCTTTTGGAAAACAATAGACAGAGTAATTGTTGAGAGGCTTCATTGGGTCGAATTCCCCATTATTTACACATAAATTCATAACATATACAATCATAATACATAACTCTTCTTGCTCATCTATGGGAGAAATTTAGTTATTGATATTTATTAGGAGTTTATAGCGTGCACCTAATTTTAAGGCCGGAAAAACACTCGTCATACCTCTGGTATTATTTGTGCAAGTGGGCGACGTTGATTTCTTCACCAGGTGACTCGTCAGCTCGTTTGCCTGCACTTCATATAAAAAAAGAACTTACTCCCTGGCGGTTTACAAAGGTTTCCAGCTGAAAAACAACTCACTACTAACTCGTAAATAAAAAATGTATGCGTGTACTAGAGTACACACGTAAGAAGTGAAACTTCTTTATGACCTTAAAATTGTCACGAGTATGGCGTAACGCAAAAATGTCACGCGTACGGCGTAGCGCAAAAATGTTAGGTACACTAAATTTTTGTCCAACCCCGATAAAGAAGTTTCACTTCAAAAAACGAAACAAATTACATAGGTAATTGATAATATGCATAATAATTAATATTATCAATTATGTATACGACAGGTACTTTAGTCGGTGATCCTAATTTCGTAACGTTTGCAGAACATCCACAGTTTCCATAGCTAATACATAAGTTCGCTAATAGATTGTGACTGGCGCACGGCAATAAATCACTGAGTTAGGTAAAGCGTATCAACTCGTGTAGCCTCTATATTCTCCTTTAATTACACGCTCACTCCTTATCAGTCCATGGCACTAGCGGTTTTTGTGATTCTGATTGATCAAAAAACATAGCTAAGAGTAAGGAAAGAAGACTTTGAGACGAAGTAACTAGTACTTATAAATAAGTATAATCATAAACATGTTTATTGTGGTATTTCATTAAGGCCGAATGGCCTTGTCTTGACGTAGGAATAGAGAAAAGTGGATAGTACTTATTTACGTATTAACTATGTATTTAGTATTGTGTAATGATATTATATCCAAAATTTTCATTATAACTTTATAGCATAAATTGATTATAAAAAGTGTTATTGAAAACAAAATTTATACCTTCCTAATTTCGCCATGTCATAAACCATTCTAAAAATAAACTACAGAGGATATTTCAAAGTTTATATTCACAACAATGTATGTAATAATTATTATCCCACCACCTCACAAATAAAGCATTATTTCGTCCATTCCATGGCCCAAAGAGTATAGTAACTATGTTTAAGGCCATGGCCTCACAAAAGCTCACTCAGCTACGTCACTAACGACCTCCGCCATTTGCTGAAACTGTCACTTTCCTCCACTTTAATTACTTCAGGCGTTTGCCCATTCGGCATTCCTTACTTTGTTCTTGGGAAGTATTATGGACCCTCTACACAATGGGCAGCGTTGGGCGAGTAGCAAACACGTAAAGGGTCTATGATCGGCCGTCAGGCGTCATTGTAGATCAATATTCATAATTGCCGTAATGGCGGCAAACATCGACGAGCATTTGTTGGGCCAACGTTGCCCATTGTGTAAAGAGCCCATTAGGTATGCAATATCTTGGTTCAGTTGGGTGTGAATTTCGAAGTCATTGGGAAGAAATTGATTTAAGGTTTTTTTTTCATTTAGGCGACACAATCAACATGGCTGATTTCTTTGAGGGTATTTGCCTACTGTAAACCAATAAGAATAAGGAATTAGGTTTCGGGAACGACTTAAAACAAAACCGGCCAAGTGCGAGTCGGGCTCGCGCACAAAGGGTTCCGTAGCAGCAAATATAATAAATTACAGTTAAATCAACCTATCTCAAAAACTATAAGAGATACTTTGATCAAACCAAAAATCGTTGAAAGAGTTAATTAGCATGCATCACCTCTATTTTTTTTAGAATTTTATACCCCGTAGTTATAAAAATAGAGGGGGGGGGACATACTTTTTACGACTTTGAGAGCTGATATCTCAAAAACCGTTCACTTTAAGAAAAATGTTTTTTAGAAAACTTTATATCATTTTAAAAGACCTTTCCATTGATACCCCACACGGGTATGTACATCGAAAAAAAAAATTTCATCCCTCAGTTACATGTATGGGGGGCCCCACCCCCAATTCTTTTTTTTACTATTTAGTGTCATATTTTTGTAGCGGTTCATACAACACATATTCCCATCAAATTTCATCACTGTAGTACTTATAGTTTCCGAGTAAATCGGCTGTGACAGACGGACAGACGGACAGACGGACAGACGGACATGACGAAACTATAAGGGTTCCGTTTTTGCCATTTTGGCTACGGAACCCTAAAAAGACGTGTGGCACTCGGGGACTGCTGCGGTAAAGCTATTGCATAGCATGCCTTCAAGCCGTAATGCTTGCTCCGACATAAAAAAAAGCCACACCTCCGTGACCGTCGGAGTGGGGAGCGTAAGGTTATTTTCGTTACGGAATTTCTGGATTCGGTCCCCGCGCTCAAGGCCCGCGATAGAAGCTATGCAATAGCTTAAAAAATGGTTGTACCTAATATGTTATCAATCAATTTATGAAACGTTTATGATATTTGAAAACTTCCAGAAGCGTAGATTCCCTTAACGATTTCTCTTAAAATAAACAGCTCGGAATATAACATCAAAAAGTATGATTCCATCAGGTTTAATTGAATCATTAGGCGTAATTTGTCACAACTGGCGATGGTCCCTTGATTTTCATTAATGGGGCCTTTCAGATACAGATTTGGCGCCTTTAGATAAGAATTTCCTCTTATATATTTATATAGGAAGTAATTGCACGAATAATATCCAATTAGTGAGCTGTTTGTGTTTACTTTGGAGATTCTATTATTAGACAATAATAACAATGCAATATGAATAAAGAAATGATATGTTGGCAGTTTTTACATCGATAGGCATATTATGCCAAATCGGATAATTGTTTTTTTTTTCTGACTGTTTCTGGCTGTATGTCTATAACTATTGTATAAGTGTTTAATTTAATTGTGATCATCTGCATATCATCAGGCAATTATTGTAGAATATAATTGTTATTGTAGCGTAGATATATTTATTTAAAATAAAAACTTTTGTCTCCAACGGTGAAAGCATTCACGAAAGCTTTTTCAACTTAGATTTTAACTGGTCATGTTTTTAACAAGAAAACTTTTGGTTTCAAATTAATGTAAAATGGATAAAAAATCTATACTTAGTATTATGAATCTGAAGAGTTTGTTTGTTTGCTTGAACGCGCTAATCTCACGAACCAAGGGTCCAATTTGAAAAAAATATTTCACTGGTAGATATCGAGGAAGGCTTATTGGTCATAGTGTGATGATATAATAATATAGCCTACAATATCATCACACTAAAACCAATAAGAGCGGAGCGATGCGGGTAAAATCGCGTGGCATAGGTAGTCTTATAATAAAGCTGTAGTCAATTTATTATTTAGTAATATGTAAATTTAGTAAAATTTTAGCATCGTATAAAATAAAACTATTCAAGTGTGCCGCTTGTATGCATAATTAAGATTTTAATATTTTCAAGTTCAGAGATAAAATTTAAAATGCTAAAGATTCACTTGATGAAAAATTGTCATTTAACTTTCAGGCGGATATATAATTTCCTAAAAAATACCTACATAAATATTATTTAATAATTTAATTTACTTATAGATATCTATTATCTAATAAAGTACCAAACCATCTGGGGGCACGGTAGTGCCCCCGCCAAGACGAGCCAAGCGACTACGCGCACGGGCACTACCTACCTTTTCTCGAAGCGCTTCGACGTTTTTTTGAACCCTCATAACTTGGGTTTGGATTATGCTAGATCAACAAAATTTTCGGGATATATTGTCAATAGCGGACTTATTGAACATATTAAGTTTTAATTACATTAGCTTTTATACTTCAGATTTTATTTATATCTAAAAAACGCTAATTTCGTCACTGACTCACTGATGATCATCAAAATTCTTAAGGTATTTCCTAATGCCCTAGAAAGCTGAAATTTTGTATGTAAGCTAGTATTAGCACACAAACAACAAAAAAATTATAAAACTTGTAACTTTCATCCCCCAACCCCTTAAACTAGGGGATGGGAGTTTGTATGAGACCTGTAATTTTAAATTAAATTTTGATGACGCTAGAGGTCTAATCTAATAATCTAAAACTTGGTTCCCCTAGATATATATATATGTATAGGTACTCCTTGTTAAAAAAAATTTAAAAATTTAATCGACATATATTGATGAGACATATACTTCAGATCAGATCATATAAATATGAATGAATAGAAGTGTTGCGAACGTCTCCTGCCTCTTACGTCCACACAGTAGCTAAAAATAAAAAATAAAATTGTTACAAACAACTTACAAAAAGAAATGAAATCCCACCAAAAACATTTTCATGTAAAATGTTGCCAAGACGAGTCCATATGACTCGCACTGTCAAAAAGTTATCAGATCTCATGTAGAGCCAAGCTTCTAACACTACACGCCCTAACTCTACAAGGCCTAACTTCACAAACTCTACACCTTAGTCAAAATATGTGGCTTGGCCGTTCGTTACTACAAGAACTATTGTATAACACACTAGCTTTCCGCCTGCGGCTTCGCCCGCGTTTTCAAAAAAAAACCCGCATAGTTCCCGTTCCCGTGGGATTTCCGGGATAAAACCTAGCCTATGTCACTCAGAAATGATGTAGCTTTCCAACAGTGAAAGAATTTTTCAAATCTGCCAAGTAGTTTCGGAGCCTATTCAATTCATACAAACAAACAAACAAACAAAAAATCAAACCTTTCCTCTTTATAATATTTGTATAGAAAAGTAATGAACAGTGAATTAATTTTTCACCTTACGCCGATGTGAATGTAGCGAAATGGCCAGGTCACATATTTTGACTAAGGTGTAGAGTTTGTGAAGTTAGGCCTTGTAGAGTTAGGGCGTGTAGTGTTAGAAGCTTGGCTCTACATGAGATCTGATAACTTTTTGACAGTGCGAGTCATATGGACTCGTCTTGGCAACATTTTACATGAAAATGTTTTTGGTGGGATATAACTTAGGATATGTATTTCAGGCTCGTTTTCTGGCAGAAACTAATTTGATTTTAGGGCCAATTTTTCAATCCTTGGTGAAAACTTATCCGTCCTATAAATTAGTATTACACGATAATATTAAAATGTCACCTGTAAACTGTCAAATACAGGTAATTAGAATACATTTTTCAAATGGTAGTTTAATACGTTATTCAACGAATAAATTTTAACCAAGGATTGAAAAATCGGCCCTAAGAATTAAATTCTAAGATAGGTATAAAATTCTGTAACAGAATATTACAAGTTATTCATAAAATTAAACTTCAGATTAGACAGGCTTAAAAGATACAACAATATAGTCACGGTCCATGGAAAAAAGTGCGCCTACGAAGTTTTATATTGCAAAAGTTGTTATTGTCGTGCAACGTCTACATTCTTGTTGCGGTAAGTTTTCAACTTTTTCGTTCTTTTAGTTGTAACTAATAATGTAAAATGTGAGCTAAAGCAAATTTGAATGAAGATTTATCATTTTAATTAAGAAAATTAAATTGTTCGTTTTTTTGCTGCTTCTAAGTAGAACTACATAATATTTTGGCATCATATTATTAAGTAAAGTAAAAAAGTATTACGAAATAAAAATAAAATGTCGTCGTCGTCAGCCATTGGACGTCCACTGTTGGACATAGGCCTCCCCCAAAGACTTCCAGAACGGCCGATCACCAGCGGCCTGCATCCAGCGGCTCCCCGCCACCTTGATCAGGTCGTCTGTCCATCTTGTTTGAGGGCGTCCTACGCTGCGTCGTCCTGTACGTGGTCTCCATTCGAGAACCTTTCTGCCCCAACGGCCATCGGTTCTACGGGCTGTGCCCAGCACAGCTCCACTTCAACTTGCTAATCCGGTGGGCTATGTCGGTGACTTTAGTTCTTTTGCGGATCTCCTCATTTCTGATTCGATCACGCAAAGAAACCCCGAGCATAGCCCTAAATAAAATGTACGCGATGTAAATTATAAGCTGTAAAAAATTGTTCAATAACCACGTTTAAATTAACACTCATCATTTTCATTGTTATCTATCCCTTCTAATCCGTTCTATGTGAAATTACTTGTATCTGTCACTCTGTCTTCACGCCAAAACAACTTATCCTGATTTAGATGAAATTTAGTACAAAAATATTTTGAAAAATGAGCCAGGGTAAGGAATAGGTTTTATTCCGAAAATCCTACAGTAACAGGAACTATGCAGGTTTATAAACCAGTCCAGTCTAATTGAATAAATAAATGTTTGAGTTTGAGCAGCAATAAAAAATATTTATTTAAAACTAGCTTCCGCCCGCGACTCCGTCCGCGCGGAAAAATTAAGATTTATTTATTTCTACGTATTTTTCCGGGATAAAAAGTATCCTATTTTATGCCCAGGATAATAAGGTATAATTATACCAAGTTTCATCGAAATCGAACCGTTAGTTTTTACCGTTAGTTAAACTAACAAGAAGTGTGAAGTTCACATACAGAGTTACAGACAGACAGACAGACAAAAATTTTTTTAATCACATATTTGGGTTTGGTATCGATCCAGTAACACCCCCTGCTATTTATTTTTTCAATATTTTCAATGTACAGAATTGACCCTTCTACAGATTTATTATATGTATAGACTAAATTATACAATTAAATATTAATTTTAATTTGACGTGTCTCATAATATTTTAAACTTTAAAGTTTAAATCCTAATTTCTTAACAAACGACATAATTTTTTACGTCGTTTGTTAAGAAATTAGCACAAATATTAACTAACGACACATAAGCAATGATAATACAGGGTGTACCAAAAAGTAGTGATGAACGGAAGCTGAGAGGTAGAGGACCTAGAGGGCTATCCGAATCACCCCCATGTATGTTATGCGATTTTTCGTATTTTCGGAGTTATGACGTTTTTTTCAATTTTTCACCTATCGCCGAGTACGATGATATTTTCACTCATGCTGACGTCAATGATTGCGAAAGATGCTTGATTTTTTTTGTGTGCTAAGCTGAAAGATAGGCCAATTCAGTATGGTAACATTTACTATCGTTAGATCTTTGAATGGAATAAAAAAAAGAATTAAATGGCAAGAAAGATAAAATTACCCAGTATGTTCACCACTTCAAGGGCCCGTAAAAAAATAAAATCACATAAAAAAAATTTTCCGTTTGACTTTTAAAAACTTGCTCTATCTATCAGATAGCTACCCTGAAAATTTCATTTACTTATTCAGAAGGCTTCAATAGAAAAATTTCAATCTAAATGTGGTAAGTGCAAAAATTGAATTAACATGATGATCATTAAAACCAATAAATAGGTGTTTATTTACCAGAAATTTTTAAAATAACCCCGCTGTTGCTCAATGCAAGTGCGACATCACCGTAAAAAGTTGTCTTTTAAATGTCTGAATGCCCTTTTATCATTTTTAATGGTTTCTTCTGCTACTATGAATTTCCGGGTTATTTCGTCCAAATTGTGGCAGTCTCTCGTCTTTGTAGTATCCCCACGGAAAAAAATCAATAGGGTTTATGTCCGGAGACCGAGCAGGCCAGGCTAAAGGGCAAAGATACCCTGAAAGATGGATTGGTCGTTGCAGCCTGCGCATGCGCCGGTGACGCCTGCCTTAAAGCCTGGCCTCTACGGTCCCTCGACCTAAACCCCATTGATTTGTTTCAATGGGAATACTAAAAAGACCTCGGCTACTTGAGAGAATGCCACGATTTGGACGAAATAACCCGGAAATTCATAGTAGCAGAAGAAACCATTAAAAATGATAAAAGGGCATTCAGACAATTAAAAGACAACTTTTTACGGTGATGTCGCACTTGCATTGAGCAACAGCGGGGTTATTTTAAAAATTTCTGGTAATTAAACACCTATTTATTGGTTTTAATGATCATCATGTTAATTCAATTTTTGCACTTACCACATTTAGATTTAAATTTTTCTATTGAAGCCTTCTGAATAAGTAAATGAAATTTTCAGGGTAGCTATCTGATAGATAGAGCAAGTTTTTAAAAGTCAAACGGAAAACTTTTTTTATGTGATTTTATTTTTTTACGGGCCCTTGAAGTGGTGAACATACTGGGTAATTTTATCTTTCTTGCCATTTAATTCTTTTTTTTATTCCATTCAAAGATCTAACGATAGTAAATGTTACCATACTGAATTGGCCTATCTTTCAGCTTAGCACAAAAAAAAAATCAAGCATCTTCCGCAATCATTGACGTCAGCATGAGTGAAAATATCATCGTACTCGGCGATAGGTGAAAAATTGAAAAAAACGTCATAACTCCGAAAATACGAAAAATCGCATAACATACATGGGGGTGATTCGGATAGCCCTCTAGGTCCTCTACCTCTCAGCTTCCGTTCATCACTACTTTTTGGTACACCCTGTATAATACATACGCCAGCTATACTCTTACAACTGATAAAATTCAAACCAAACAACATAAATCTACTCAGATTAAAAAATATGTTCTTAATAAACACTCATAAAATATGAGTACTAAGCATAAAGTAAGTACACGAATAAAAATTATTAAATATAGGTCAACCTGTTCCGGAGGAGGTCAAACTCTGGGATACGAAAATTGTCTTTAAGTTATATCTAATAATTCTACCTTATCCAAAGGTTGCCTGGCAGAGATCGCTGAAATAGCGATAGGGCCGCCTATTTAACATATTGTTAGACGTAACATTTGATTTAATATTTTTGTGGATGAGTAGTTGTCAATATAGCTGTCACTGTCATCTGTCAGAACATGCTTAGCTGTCGAATACTATAAATTGCCGCTTTCCTTTGACTCGTGGCCAAAGAATATACTACTCTCTAACTCGTGGCGCTGGGCGCAATCGTACGGATCGTGCCTAGGGGCTCGGACGTTGTTTATACGACGTTCGACCCAACTACCTTCACTTTGCTAATAGTCGTTGACTAGCTGTGATTTGTTAATCAATTAGGTAGCTGTGTAGAATCGCAGTACATTCTTATTACATTCAAAACTAATATTTAACCCGACCTCCCTTGTTATTTCTTACATCAGAATTGGGATAGAATTCAAGCCCACTATTTTTAAATGTGTTTAAGTTTACGTAGTTTTGTAACTGGCATTTGTGTTTTTTTATTTCGTGCGTTGTGTAAAGTAAAAGTTTGTTACGTGGATTATTGTAACGGGAATGTAGTCCATCGAAGAAATTGTGTGTGCTATCTGGGCTGCGGTCCAGTGTTTGTAATAAAAACCTCTCAGTTCACAGGTAAATTAGATTGAGGGATGCGAGGGCCCTACGAAGTAGTGAACATCCTGCCTAGTGATCGATACGAGTTGAAACTTGTTGTGGTGACTACGGAAAGAAGACTCAAGCCGCGGCACAGCATAATATGGTGCCCTGGCGTGGCGAGTGGTGTCCTGAAGCATGTGCCGAGTTTTTTTTTGACGATGAATGTTATTGGCTCGTAGTGATTCAAATCGCTAGTCGAACCCTGGCGTTGAGGTATTGTCTAGTCGCTGACGTATCGTAGTGATGTATTTCACTAGTCGTACGAGCGTAGATATACCGTCAAGTCGCCGTCTGCATGTCCGTAGTGAGTTGTCTCGCTAGTCGGATTTGAGCGTTGAGGTATTGTCTAGTCGCTGACGTATCGTAGTGATGTATTTCA
The DNA here is from genome assembly GCF_061535455.1 of Colias philodice. Classification (NCBI taxonomy): domain Eukaryota; kingdom Metazoa; phylum Arthropoda; class Insecta; order Lepidoptera; family Pieridae; genus Colias; species Colias philodice. The sequence continues at coordinate 435,947 of NC_143091.1, read as the reverse complement.
CTAGTCGTACGAGCGTAGATATACCGCCAAGTCGCCGTCTGTATGTCCGTAGTGAGTTGACTCGCTAGTCGGAGTTGAGCGTTGAGGTATTGTCTAGTCGCTGTTTTACTAACGAGTGCGTAGAAAAGTATGGTCAGTGTGGCCGAGGCAGTGTGTTTTTGAAATCCCGAGATGAACTACCGTTGTATTGTAATACGAGAAAAGGCGTACGAGGACGTACGTTTGTCAGTATGGCCGTGTTAGACGTAACATTTGATTTAATATTTTTGTGGATGAGTAGTTGTCAATATAGCTGTCACTGTCATCTGTCAGAACATGCTTAGCTGTCGAATACTATAAATTGCCGCTTTCCTTTGACTCGTGGCCAAAGAATATACTACTCTCTAACTCGTGGCACTGGGCGCAATCGTACGGATCGTGCCTAGGGGCTCGGACGTTGTTTATACGACGTTCGACCCAACTACCTTCACTTTGCTAATAGTCGTTGACTAGCTGTGATTTGTTAATCAATTAGGTAGCTGTGTAGAATCGCAGTACATTCTTATTACATTCAAAACTAATATTTAACCCGACCTCCCTTGTTATTTCTTACAATATTATCATTAAAATAAATGTGTTTAATTATTTGATGTTTTTTTTACACGCTTTATATTAGCTTCACCTGTATGTTTGTAACCGACTTCTTTGGGCGCGATTTTGACCCACTTTAAACGGCCAGATTTCGTTCAAACTTTGTAGATTTATTTAGGACCGATGACAATACACTAATTTGATAAAATAAATAATAGTTAAAAAAAAAATAAAAAACACGCGTTTTATAGAAAACCGAACTAAAAGCGTGTTTTTTAGTTTTTTTAAACTATTATTATTTTCTCTCTTGTGTATGTGTGTGTGTGAGTGTTATATAAAGGATTTTGTATTGTACGGTATAATAATAAATACAATTTTAGTTGTAGTTACATAAAGTATACTAATGGTAAAGATGAGTCTGTACGGTTGAACACACTTACTAAACTACGAGTCGAAAACTACGGGCAAACCACGGGAACGAATAAAAAAAATGTCGAGGAAGGCTTTTATCTCGCGGAGCAGCAATAAAAAATTCAGACATTCCTTTTGAACGTAGACAAAGATGCGTGGGTAAACCAACTTGTATAAAAATACTATTATATTATTATTATTATTTTTTTTGTATTATATTTTCGCAAGTTGATAATTAGATTAAACAAGATTTAATCAAATCAAAATATAACTTTTAAAAGAACATTAGTATGTTGTCTTAAGTTTTATCCAAAATAAAAAATAGATAGAAATTTAATTTGTTTATAGATGACGTTAGTTTCTCATCAATCGATTAATAATTATGCTAATTATGTACACTTACATGAATGAAGGTGCTTAAGGTGATTGCAACGATCTGTTCCCAGCCAATATCCCGCTAGATGGCGCTGAATTCTACATTTCTAGTTTATTTGAGTTTTTGCGTAATTGGAATAGTCATCAAACCTAGGAATAGTCATGGCGGTTACTGAATATTATATTTTATTGAAATATGTTATATCATTGCCTTAAAATCCACCCAATTCGGTAAAATTATGCGTTTTAACATCTGTCATTGCATACAGGGTCGTTTACACACACAGACGTATACAAAAATGATAAAGATTTAACTCTAGATGGCGTGAATGTAAAGCGCGTCACACACGGTGAAGATACTACCTATAATATTTTATCTAATCTAGTAATATTTTATATTACAGTATCTTAAGGTATCCGGTATCAGCGTTCTGACCATCATTTTTCTTTTTTCGCTGTAGAACCGCCATCCTGTTACAAATGACCCACAAAGGAGAATGACCACGGGTGGTATCGGTAAAATTTTAGTTGTGCCACGTATTCGTTATATTGTTAATTCCTATTTGTATTTATAATGATCATATGTATCAATATTAAGTCTTAATTAAACCGGATAAATTGAAATAATAGTAAAAGCACAGACTAATAATAATATACTACGTATGTAAAAGTAAAAGTTTTTCTTTTGAAACATGTATGAACTTTCGCATTAGTAGGAAGTAGGATTGTTATAAAAATAAAAGTTATATTTGTTGGCGTAAACTATTTTATTGTAATTTTGGGAAATAAATAATGTCAAAATTGATTACCTACAATAAAACGCAGTTTTATTTTATTACCTACATTACACTATTGTTTTTTTTTATCAAAACATGTATTTGAAGTAGCAAATATGATATTATGCTGATCCAAGCATTTTCACTCAAAACTAATATCACTAATGATTTGTAAAAGTAAATTATTTCAAAATACATTTCATAACCAACAAGTAAGAATAATTATTCATACAACAACAAATCAAAAACACTATTTACTATGGAAAAAAAACCAGGAAGGTGAAAAACATATTTATGATTTCGATGCACTCGACTTTTAGTAAAATAATAGGTAAAAATATTATTATGGTTTTGATCACAGACATATCTGTGGTTTTGATTTTAGCTACTAGTATCAGAAAGCTGCGTGTTCAATGCACGTCGGGGTCCCACAACTGTGGAGGAAGGAAGGTAGAATACCTCCATCGAATAAGTGAAGTTTCTCGACATACTCGATTTGCCGGCCGGCCTCAATGAAGATTGTCCGAAAGTTGTATATGTGCTCTGTAACGAAAAAATTTCGCTAGCGCGATTCAGAGTGAGGTGTCGTACAATATACCTAATGAAGTTTTTCATCTTTTTATTTTACTGCAAATACAAAATAAAAATTAAACAATGGTAATGTAAATTCTAAACAAACTACTACCAAAATACAATTAAAACAAAAATCATTTGACTTGTTTATTTCACCCAGAGGCCAGAGGCGGCTCGTGACAAAATTGTATAGGTGTTCACTTGAAATAAAACAACGAAAATACAATAGCGTTCGGGATGATTTATTACAAAAAAATGAGCACCACATTTTATAAATGTCTATAACACTAAAAATTACAAAGTACAGGCTATTTCAAAACGAATTCAATGACTAGGTATCAATAATTAGTAAATCACCGAATTTGCATTCGCGAGCGTAGGTATCCATAGTGTTTGTCACTGACGGTCACTGACCTCTATAACTTATAGTTATAGAGGTCAGTGGTGTTTGTTGTGTAAACATGTATGTATTTGAGTAGTTAGTAGCATATTATATTCTGAATTTCTGATCCATGCCTATTCACTCAAAACTAATAACACTAATGATTTGTAACAGTAAATTATTTCAATAGGTAGGTATTTGAACATTTCCCAACAAGACGTAAGAATAATTATTCGTAGGTATACAAGATACAATAACAAATCTAATACACTATTTATTATTTTATTATTTACTAGCGGTCCGCCCCGGCTTCGCCCGTGGTACATGTTTACGTTTTCTCTCCATAAGAAGTAATAGCTAGAGAGCTAGCGCAAAGCTACCTGTATGTATTTGACCAGACCTGGATTTTTGTGTGTTGATTCCCCTATACCTACTATACATGAGATGAGGAGTCACTAAGCCCAGAGTGGTGGACGGGGCGCGCGCTTAGGTAAGACAGGTGGAAATTTTTGGCGAACTTTGAAACCATTTGACCACGTCTGCCATTTTGATATTTGAAAATAGATTATTATTACTATCGGAAAATAACAATGGCAGACCATTATCACGCGGATAACATTCTGGCAGACACTTATGAAAGTGCTGAAAAAAATACAATTTTGAAAGTATTTGACCAGATCTGCCATTCATATATTTTATTTATTAGGGTCTTAAAAACTTATTTTCGAAACGGCAGACATTTTCATTGCGTACAGACTTCAGCAGACAACAAAACTTTACAGACTTCAGCAGTCAACAAGACTTAGCTTCTACATGGTCAGATGTATATATGTATTACGTTCCCTGACCTTACATCAATGATTTACTTTATTAATGTTTTTATGGTCATTTACATTTAATTTTGAAAACTATGGAATAAAATTTATAAATTTGATGATACAAAACTAAATATACATTTGTAAAGAATCTCAAATATAAAGTTGTGTTGCAAATAACAAATCATCATTTAAATATTTAGTTTATTTCTTTATTTAAGAAACAATTAACAATTACAAAACAACATAAAAAAACACGCATGCATTTATTGAAATGTTCATTCATCATCACTATCGTATGGCGTTGTGTGACTCGTCTTCATAATCCATTGAATCGGATTCTGTAAAAGTAAAACGTAAATTATATAATAAAAGAAATGAGTCATTATAAACTTACCTAGTAAGGCAATGCCTTTGATGTCGCACGATGCCGCCGCGCCGCCAGTGTAGGTACTTCTGCTGCTACATGAAAATATGCTAGGGTTGCAACAAATGGGAAATAAAACAATTGTGATTATTACTATTATGATGTAATCATTTATTCATATTATGTACATTCAAAACAATTGCTATTATTAAATCTGATGTAATTATTTTTTCATAAATATATAATTATTATTAATTACATAATATATTGCACTGTGAAATATTTACGTATCACTTTATTTTTGATGTTCTTAATTGTCTTTTATAAAATTTAAGTGACGCATTCGCATTGGGATCAACAATCCGATAAGAAAAGAATGGAGACAACATATACATAGCTTTGATTTCAATTCTACAGATACAAAATATACAATCTATCTAAAATGATACAACGGATGTTTCCTGCGTTTTCTCGTCAAAATACTGAAACAACGTAATTATTGTATAGTAGTTGGGCGTGAAAGTAAAAAAACAAATGAAAAGTGTTTTCCATATGATTATTTATTAAATTTACGCGATTAAGAATAATTTCAACGATACAATTTAGTAACCGAGAATTCAGAGGATTAAAGAAAATACCTGCCTGATCATTTTATCAAACTCTAAAAGAATTATGGTTATTTCGCATCACTCGGTTTATTAGTTTGGTAATAATTATTAAAGGTAGTTACAACCCTAGCCATTGAGTCGAACGGTAGGCAACACAATATCGACTTTGTGCGGGTACATATGGTACATTTCTTCTTGCTGTGAAGCGTAATTATTATTATTAAGATTTTTTAGGCTATTTTGAATCAGCTGTTCTAATTTAATTCTAGAAATTTATTAAAACGTGATTTTTTTAAAAGTATATTATGAGTTTATAAATACCTCAACCAATAGTTATTGTGTCCTATCCTCATTTCTTTATATCTTGGTAGTTAACTAAAGTGTTAAATTTACATAACCTCAACAACAACATTTACACTGCCACTGCACTAAAACTAACTAGCTCTCTAGCTATAAGAACCATCCTCGTACTTCAAGGGATATAATAAAAAAAGAATTATCGAAATCGGTTCAGCCGTTCTCGAGTTATGCGCTTACCAACACATTTTGCGATTCATTTTTATATATAAGACTAGCGGTCCGCCCCGGCTTCGCCCGTGGTACATATTTACGTTTTCTCTACATAAAAACCATCCTCGTACTTCAAGGAATATAATAAAAAAAAGAATTATCGAAATCGGTTCAGCCGTTCTCGAGTTATGCGCTTACCAACACATTTTGCGATTCATTTTTATATATATAAGACTAGCGGTCCGCCCCGGCTTCGCCCGTGGTACATAATATTTACGTTTTCTCTACATAAAAACCATCCTCGTACTTCAAGGAATATAATAAAAAAAGAATGATCGAAATCGGTTCAGCCGTTCTCGAGTTATGCGCTTACCAACACATTTTGCGATTCATTTTTATATATAAGAAGATAAGATTATGTGAAAATAACCAGGAAGGTGAAAAACATATTTACGAAAACATAGTAACATAATATGGCTGTCGCTACAATAATTATATTTCAATTTTATCTTTTTATACCTAGTAGAACTGGCCGACGAATAAAAAAAATCGTATTAGAATAAATACAATAAATTACGGAACAAAAAAAGGATTGTAACTGAATTAGGTATGTTTGTTTCTGGGCGCACCGTTTTCGACGACGCGACGCGCGACGTAAGCGTATAGGTATAGGTACCTACTTTGCTAAAACAAACTAATAAAATTGTGTGTCTGTCTGAAAATTCGGAAAAGCATATTTTGCAAGTTTGTAATTACTTTGATAGTTTACCGATTTATAATAATTGTAATTGTAATTGTATAATATATAATTTGCAATGTGGTGAAATTTCATAAAAATCACGGGCCAATTTTTTGTTTTGAATCCCACCGAAAATATAATTGCGTTATTAGAATAATTAATTACTATACCTACCCACGATCAATTATTACAATATAGTCTCAAATGCATACTAGAGAAATATTGCAATTTGATTCAATTAAAATGCATAGCATACAAAAATAAATTCACAACACAAGAAATTCCGCGCGCAAATCATAGCGCGTGTCAATGAAATCAAGAATGTTTTATATCAAGCCGACGCGACGCGACGCGGACGACGACGCGACGCCGAACAAAAGTACCTACGACGGACGACCACGCTTCGAGTTGCCAAACAACATGAGTAATAAATTGTTTACAAAAAAAACAAGTTTTCCATTTTTCTGTATGGCCAAACGCCACCTGCTACGGTTTATATTATGAACGATTGTTATAAAAATAAAAGTTATATTTGTTGGTGTAAACTATTTTATTGATCAATAATTTTGGAATTTAAAATTGTCAACATTGATTACAATAAAACGCAGTTTTATTTTATTACACTATTGTTTTTTTTATCAAAACATGTATTTGAAGTACCATATAATATTATGCTGATCCAAGCATTTTCACTCAAAACTTATATCACTAATGATTTGTAAAAGTAAATTATTTCAATATACATTTCATAACCAACATGTAAGAATAATTATTATTATTCCTACCTACAACAACAAACCTAAAACACTATTTACTATGGGAAAATAACCAGGAAGGTGAAAAACATATTATTATTTACGATTTCGACGCACTCGACTTTTAGTAAAATATAGTAGGGAAACATAATATTATGGTTTTGATTTTTGCTACTAGTATAAGAAAACTGCGTGTTCAAACTACTTGTTTGTCTGTCTGAAAATTCGGAAGTACTTTGGTAGTTTACCGATTTATAATAATATTGTATATATCGTTGTTTAAAAAATATTCAATCACAATAAAATATGATATATGTACTGATTTATCACTGGTTTCAGTGATGAACTGATGAGTCAATTATAGCCACTATACTTTCGTCATACGTGTGTATGATTGATGTGATTTGCAACGTGGTGATATTTCAGAAAAATCACGGGTCAAATTGTCCCACCGAAAATATAACTGCGTTATAAGAATAACTATACCTACGATAAATTATACATAATACAATATAGTATGATATAGTCTCAAATGCATACTAGTGAAATATTTTATTTGAATCAATAAAATAAAAAAATAAATAAAAAATAATAATAATACAAAAATAAATTCACAACACAAGAAAATCCGCGCGCAAATCATAGCGCGTGACAATGAAATCAAGAACTTTCGAGCCGACGCGGACGACGAAGGAGCCTAACAAAAGTACCTACAATCATAGGCGGCTCGTGACAAAATTGTATGGCCGTGTTCACTTGAAATAAAACAACGAAAATAGGTACCTACAATAGCGTTAGCAGTACAAAAAAAATGAGCACCACATTATAAATGTCTATTTATACACTAAAAATTATAGAGTATTTCAAAACGAATTCAATTATTATTTAGCAATAATTAGAAAATCCCCGAATTTGCATTCGTGATCGTATTCATAGTGTTTGTCTACACTAATATTATAAAGAGGAAAACTTTGTTTGTTTGTTTGATTGTAATGAATAGGCTCATAAACTACTGGACATTTTACCAATGTTTGCAAGTTTGTGATTACTTTGATAGTTTACCGATTTATAATAATTGTATACTTATATCATTGTTTAAAAATATTCAAACACAATATGATATAGGTACTGATTTATCACTGGTTTCAGTGATGAACTGATGAGTCAATGTTAGCCACAATACTAATCACTTTCGTCATACATGTGTATGAACTATGATTGATGTGATTTGCAATGTGGTGAAATTTCATAAAAATCACGGGCCAATTTTTTGTTTTGAATCCCACCGAAAATACATATATTACTAATTGCGTTATTAGAATAATTAATTACTATACCCACGATCAATTATTACAATTTACAATATAGTCTCAAATGCATACTAGAGAAACATTGCAATTTGAATCAATTAAAATGCATAGCATACAAAAATAAATTCACAACACAAGAAATTCCGCGCGCAAATCATAGCGCGTGTCAATGAAATCAAGAATGTAATTTTATATCAAGCCGACGAGCGACGACGCCGAACTAAAGTACCTACAGTACCATTTACCTTCAGTGTACAATACAGTTTACAGACCTACGACGGACGAACAATAATGAGTAATAAATAAAAAAAACATAGTTTCTAAGGTCATTAGTTTTATTTTATTTTATTGTTATTTTCTTTGAACGATTGGAAATGAAATTACTCAATTTTTACACAGAACTTTGATTTATTAGAATTATGCTCATTATGCATAAGATAACGAACGCGAATGCACGACATCTAGCGCGTCAATGTCTAAACATCGCCTTTCGTTTAGACATTGACGCGCTAGATCTGTAATAAGTATATAGTCTATGCGCTAGATGTCGTGCTTTATGTCGTGTTTCGCTTAGCAAAAGTCACGCACACTACTGTAGAAGTGTCAAATTTTTCCGGTATTTTACTGTTGTTTTTCTAAGTAAATATTGTAAATTATTGATTAAAAAGGTCGAACGCGCACACATTTCATTATAGAGAAGTGATAAAATGATTAGTTTTAAAGAAATAGTGTCTGTGTTAAGTGTTTAGAGGTAATCAAAAATGTATGGAGGGACGGTCGGAACATCAACCTTAAATGTTTAAAGTTACTATTCAACAAAAAAATACTAGTGAACAAATTCAATAATGTTTAACGAAATAATACAAAATTAACATTAATTAATTAGATAACGTAAGTACTTTAATTATTTGATAACTAGAACTACATCAAAACGGATTTTACTAGGTAGGTTTGAGGTAGGTATTATTACCAGCTGATTAAAAAATTCTTAATTTATTCATAACGAATTTTTCATTCATTCTTTAAATATTACTAAGAACTGCTTCCTGACGCGATTGTTTCACGAATGGTATAATTGTATCTAATAACAATGAATATTGAACTTCAAAAATTATCATAACTTCCTCTAATGATACTCATTAAGCATAGACACTGAGTCTAGTATCGCTTATCAAATCATCGCAGCGAAGGCCGTAGGGTGGAAAACATATCATTGACATCGAAAATAGAAAATGCAGTAGAGCACAGGCGGCCGCGCGACTCGCAAGTCTACACCCGCCTTAACATTTGCGCGGGAAATTTTGACAATAATAGTTTTAATGTCATAGACAACACATAGTTTTTAAATCGAACGTGCCAAAAAAGGAAACACGACAATAATTTAGCTGTAATCTAGTTTTAATAAAATGACGGATACAAAGAATTTAGAGGTATGCGGGAGCGTGATGGACGGCGTGGCTGAAAAGGGTGTTTTGGAGTCGCCTACAAAGAAGGCACCCACTGAATACACGGTGTATGCGATCCGCTGGCTGGTTTTGTTCATTTTCGTATTGTATTCGGCGAGCAATTCGATGCAATGGGTGCAGTACAGCATTATTCAGGACACGGTCGTCAAGTATTATGGGGTGACGAGCATCACCGTTTATTGGACGTCAATGATCTTCATGATCACCTACATCCCGTTGATTTTCCCCGCTAGTTATCTGTTGGATAAAACTGTGAGTACTAATCGTAACTTGTAAGTGATAACAATAAACAATTTAAGCGTCATCATTGATTATAATTGAATTTTTCTTGAATGGCATTGTTGTTTTCAAAGTTTAAACAGGTTTTATTTTTATTTTACCTTATATTACATATTGGACAAAACTATGAGCTTATTGATAAATAAAACTAAAGTTTTAATCGTAATATTTATAAACTTTGTCAATGAACTCTGTGTTTTACTTTATTTGTTTTTTATTTAATAATATGCAGGTAGATAGAAATTTATAAATACTTGTGCAGAATCTCAATGTCTCGTAAACTGCTTTTTACCGGGTTGTTATTTGCGTACGAGATCATAGAATTAATGGGCTTTAGGTAATATAATTTTTATGTACCTACCTATGTCGGCAAACCACTTAAACATGTAGAAATTATTGCTAGAAATATTTTTTGCGATTTTATTATTTTCTTTCGCGCAAAGAAGAGATAAGAAACGATTACAGGGATTTAATTTTCTTATACACATGGAATAAATACAGGCTTGTTTTCTAAATAAAGATTAAGACAGGTAAGATGTAACATGTAGATTTTTTTAAAGTATCGAATTATATGACAAAATAACAAAATAATCTTGTTATGTTGATTAATTATCTATAACCGGAAAATTTATAAAACTAGTGGAATCGTATGTTATTCATTAATCATTAATACTTGCATGGTTTAGTTAATGACGTCATAAAAATTCGCAATCAAATTCTAATTGATACCCATTAAATATGAGAAAGTTTGGTTTATTGAAAATATTAATTCAAATAGGTATAAGGTAATAATATTTTAGGTATTTTGTGTAATAATTAAAATATGATAAATTTTTAATTAACAATAATTGGTTTGTGAATACCTATAAAAAGTAATAAAATAAATATTTATGTAAAAATTGAGAACCGCCTCCTTTTTTGGAAGTCGGTAAAAATGGACATTGATTTTTATTAAAAGCAGATAAATAGTAGTTAAATGGATACGAGATTTGAGTTAGGTACCTACCTACCTAAAATAAAAGATGAGAAATTCGAAAAAGTCATATATGATATATGCCTACCTTTTATACTTTCTTATTTTATTAGCACATAAATGGCAAGATAAAGATTATTTAAAAATGGAAATAAAATAATGGTACCCATATATTATGTACATATGTATTTCCTAGAAAAAAACAACTATCTTTTTTATGGATTAATTAATAAAATATGATAACAAGAACATTATTCGTCTAATTAAGGTCATTTAAGGCTTAGTAGTGTTAATAATTAAATTAATATTGTAGGTACAAATAAAAGATTTCAATAGAAGCACTGACAAAAAATATTTTTAGTCCTTTAATTCACTAAAAATAAAAATAGTTTCAAAATTTAGTTTTCTATGAAAAATTCTACTTTTTGATCATGAAAATAGTAAGTACTGTACCTACTTGCATTTATAGTTATTAAGTACTAGCTTTCCGCCCGCGGCTTCGCCCGTTTTATCTAAAACAATAAATTATATACTAAAACCTTCCTCTCCAATCACTCTATCTATTAAAAAAAACCGCACCAAAATCCGTTGTGTAGTTTTAAAGATTTTAAACATACATATTACATAGGGACATAGGGACATAGGGACAGAGAAAGCGACTTTGTTTTATACTATGTAGTGATGAATCAGTTTAGGTACACCTATACCCATATAAAAATCCTCATAAAAAGTCTTAAGTTGCATAAGAAATTAAGAAACCCCACAAATATTTTTCATAATCTAAATGATGGGCATCGTACGTAAAATTTTCATAACGTGAAAGTCTGTTTCAAATTAAATTCCTATGGAATTTTTATGAATACGTAGAGTTTTTTTATTCTTCCTGCATGAACACTAAGTGAATTTTCCATTCAATATGACCTTACCTACATAAGCTCATTTTTTTATCAAAAAAAGCTTCGAACACGTCATACTTAGTTGTTTTGTATCCACGTGAATAATAAGAAAAAATGAATCACTATTTTTTAGTTCGCGATGCGAATATATTATATACATATATGTAATAACTATGGGGTACCTAATAATACAGGGTGTCCCACTATTGGTATACTAAGCGCGAAGGAACTTGTAGTTTTGCATACACTGATCACGAAAAAAATACTTAAACAACAAAATTATTGTTTGCTAAATATTTCCTAAAAATCCATGTTTTCTTCTCTAGCTTCGCGCAGCCGGCATACCTATACCGCTTCGCTAATATTAGCATTTTGTCTATGAAAACATAATCTTAAACGATAGCTCACGTGCTGGTGGCAAAGTGGGCGGGTTGCTTGTTATGAGTGTTAACAATTTACATAGAGTTTTAACAATTCATCTATTTGAAAAAAAAATGCGTCTGGAATTTTATAAGTATTTTTTACGAACTCAGCGTATGCAAAACTAAAACCTCCTTAATTGAGCGTAGTAAACCAACAGTGGTACTCCCTGTATATAAAATATACATTTGGCTATAAACAGATTTTAATGCAATGATAAATATTTTTGGAACTGTTAATTTTTATGGTCAAAACAGGTATTGCAGATTTTGGTTACGTACTAGGTATACATAGTTAAACAAAAAATGATTTGACCTGAAGATGAAGCAAGGTTGTAGAATACAAACGTGACAAATGAGTCACTAATATGTACCAGAATTAACTAGATAACCCCGCTATCTACTATCTGAGTAAATAAATGTATATATGCATAGTTAATTTACTGTAAATATAACATAAATTAACATTGTATCACAAACACGCGTATTAAAACTTTATTCCGTTTTTCGTTTTTCGCGTTGCGTTATTCACTTATTCTAAAAAAAATTATGACAATTTAAACAATTAATTTTTTTAGATTACTTTTTATTTGATTAAACGTTTATTACTATGACGTATTTTAAATGCAACGCAATTAGTATTTTTTGCGAGCAAGCCCACAACAGTCATCCTAACTTTTCACGAAATTTAAATAACTATCTGCCTTAACATAGGTACCTTTTTTTTGGCAATGATGTCTAAAACATTTTAGAGAATAAACTAATACACAAATAACGTTGATCGAGCTTTGCAATACAGTATGAATCTCAAATCTGCTTTCTTTATAAAGCAGGTAAAATATAATAGCTCATAGTTCTAAAACTTCTAACTTTGGAGATTAAAATGGAGGTAGACCTGAACAACTAGGTAATAAGGACGTAGGCAAAATTGTTAAACAAATTTACCCTTAAGCCCATATCATACAGTGACCCTTTCAGCCAGTGTGATTAATTATTATTAAAGCAGGGACTAAACATGCTTACATCGTCCAACAAGGCTGCTCGTTTATGATGTATGTGCTGAATATTATACCTATAGGGTTATAACCAACGTTATATTATAAAGCTGAAGAGTTTGTTTGTTTGAACGCGCTTATCTCAGGAACTGGTCCGATTTTAAAAATTCTTTCGGTGTTAGATAGCCCATTTATCGAGGGCTATAGGCTATATATCATCACGCTATGACCAACAGGAGCAGAGCAATGCGTGTGAAACCGCGGGGAACAGCTAGTACTACCATATATTTGTATCTATCAATCATAATTAAATGAAATCCGCCCAGTGGTTCTGGCGTAAAAGTAGGACAGGAATAAAAGCTTATTCAGACTCTATAACAAGCCTGAATGTTTTTTCTCAATGTTTAGCCCGCATTACCATTATTCGTTTTTCTCTATAGGTAGGTACCTTAATCATTTCAGATTTCCTTAAATTGACATATGTAGGTAATGAAAAAAACGAAATGAATCTACAAAAAAAAAACCGTTTAATCCACCACTTTGTACCTTCACCGATTTACATATTATATAAGTACATAATTTTTAACATGCATTTTTGTCGCCAATAAATCTGCGTTCCAAATTCGAATTGAAAATTTTAAAAAAAGTTTCCCGCTCTGACCCGCCGCTCGCGATATATTTTCCGATGCAAAAAGTTCGTACTGTTCGTATAAATCTAACCCTCACCTGCGCGTGAATACTGAAAGGCGGATATTTGATAAACCCAAGCGTGCTCGATATTAAAAGCGCTGAGCTGTGAACTTTTAAGCGGTGAAAATGTTCTAAATTTTTTATCTGTGGATTATTTCAGTATATAAAAATGTGACTTACATTGATGTAATATATATAATTTTTTTAATAACATTAAACTTACCGATTCATATTTTAGCAACATAAAAGAATGACCTATTGAATTTGCTTAGTTCTGATTACACATTGCATATTGTTAAAAGTTGAAAAATAAATGATACCTTTTTATTTTTTTTTTCGTTATAGGCAATGTCAATAGATACCTATAAGACTCAAAAATTTTTTCCATAAGAAAAACGAATTCCGATAGATAATAACAATTAAAATTCAAATGAATTCGCTTTTAACGAAGCGGTAACTGGAGTAGAATTGCAAAGATTTGATGACACGCCATTACATCACTATTACTGATGTATTGTGCTTTCCAAGTTCTCGTTTGTCTAAATGGAAAAGCTAAGCAATGTTTTTGTACGAGGTGAGAGAATTTTGCGAAGTTTATTTCTCAATGCAAACATAATTTTTACTTCTAAATTATTAGAAAAACTTGCCTTATTTCTTGAATAATTAGCTTTTTTGAGGCAAACAAGTTTCTTTTCTGGGTAGTAAAATTTCTCCAACTAAAATAAATTAAATGATTCAATTCTTAGTTGAAGGAAGGTGGAATAGCAAAAATGAACTGAAAACTTGCTAGTCTACTTAAAAGAAAAAAATGCACTGACGACTTCTTGGTATGGGTTCCTTAAAAAAAGTACTAGAGTACCGAAAAGAGATGGAGCATCTCAAATTTTCAAATTTATATAACTGTATTTTTCGATTGCCTCAACCTTTAGCAAGGACTAAGGTGTAATCGAAAGACCAGCACACGCCATTCCACGTATGTCTCTGTTTATTTAATTCAGTGTTTGTCCTGTATCTTTTCCTTTTACAAATAAACACTAGTAACCATGGTTACGAAAGTGTATGGACGGCACCTGTGGGCGGCACTTAGCTTACCACTAGGCAATACCTCTGCTCGTTTGCCTTCAGATCATAAAAAAATAATATTCTCATTCATATAACATATAAAATTAAAACCTAATTAAAACAAGCGCAGTTAAATTAAACAGAACATTCTCAAGGGAAAAAGATAAGGAAGAATTAAAATACAAATATTAAATATCATTGAGATTTGTAGAAGTGGTTATAACTAGATTACTGGCTATTTAGGTTATCAAATATACCTGTGAATAATGTTAACAATTATTGTGTATTATCTGTTTGTTTAAGTATTATTCCATTAATTTTTTGATAAGACACTAAATTTAGTGCCTTATTAAAGTGTAATAAATTAGCCGAAGTAGTCGGAAGAAACTGTTTATAAACTTCTAAGTACATCTCTTGATCTATTTATGCATACAGTAGGCGCTTGCTAATCCGGCACCGGCAATTTTTCCTCTATGCCGGATTGTCGGAAATGCCGGATTATCGAATTAGTATAGGAAATAAGACTTCATATTTAAAATGGTACCTAAGTTGAATTTATTATAAAAAAAAAAAATACATAAATTAATTAAAATATTAATTAAATAAGTATTAAAATTGTAATTTTAATACTTATTTAATTAATATTTTTCATTAGGTTCATCATTTGTGACGTTTTCGTTCAGTAATCCGGCGTTCAGCTATGTAAAATGCCGGATTATAGAGCGGGCTCTCTGAGTCCCGAAGTGCCGGACTACTGAGCGTGCCGGATTGGCGAGCGCCGGATTATCGCGCGCCTACTGTATAATCATTTAAGTGTAAAGTGATTAAAATAATTTGTTAACAAAATCGAGGTAATATGGAAACACAATCGTTATCATAGAAATATTACTGCAATCCATCAAATGATTTCAGGTCCATTCTAAATATAACAAGACTAGCAAACCGGGCGAACTCCGTTTCGCCACTAGAGACACCTTTTCTTTGCTATAAACCTCACGGAGCCCGAGACCTATCCAACGAATGCAAAACCGTGGAAATCGGTTCGTGCATTCTGGAGTTATAGCGTCAGGAAGGAAAACCCGACTTATTTTTATACAGGGTGTCCCAAAAAGTAGTGATATACTGAAGCTGGGAGGTAGAGGACTTAGAGGGCTATCCGAATCACCCCCATGTGTGTTATGCGATTTTTCGTATTTTCGGAGTTATTACATTTTTTTCAATTTTTCATCTATCGCCGAGTACGATGAGATTTTTATTTATGGTGACGTGAATTATTGCGCTAGATGCTTGATTTTTTTTTGTGTGCTAAGCTGAAAGATAGGCCAATTCAGTATGGTAACATTTACTATCGTTAGATCTTCGAATGGAATAAAAAAAAGAATTAAATGCCAAGAAAGATAAAATTACCCAGTATGTTCATAACTTCAAGGGCCCATAAAAAAATAAAATCACATAAAAAAGGTTTTCCATTTGGCTTTTAAAAACTTGCTCTATCAATCAGGTAGCTACCCTAAAAATTTCATTTTATTATTCTGAAGGCTTCAATTGAAAAATTGAAATCTAAATGTGGTAAGTGCAAAATTTTTATTAACATGATGATCATTAAAATTTAAAACCAATAAATAGGTGTTTAAAATGAATTTTTTTTAAATAGCCCCGCTGTTGCTCAATGCAAGTGCGACATCACCGTAAAAAGTTGTCTTTTTAATGTCTGAATGCTCTTTTATCATATTTAATGGTTTCTTCTGCTACTATGAATTTCCGGATTATTTCGTCCAAATTGTGGCAGTCTCTCGTCTTTGTAGTATCCCCACGGAAAAAATTCAATAGGGTTTATGTCCGGAGACCGTGGAGGCCAGGCTAAAGGGCAAAAATACCCTGAAAGATGGATTGGTCGTTGCAGCCTGCGCATGCGCCGGTGACGCCTGCTTTAAGGGCGCGTATAAAGTCAAATCACCAATCAACTTTTAGTTGATACGTGTAATATTCAAGACCAAATATAAAAAATAAAATATATGTAAAACTTGATGATATTTTCGATTATATTGTCAGATCAAAAACATAAAATATTGAAATTGACTCGATAGAAAAAATTCACGAAGTTACCTCTAAATTTCACACTTTTACGTTTTTTACTGGACATGGTAATACTTATTATGATTTTTTTTTCATAAACAATTATATTAAAACATTTGCAATATATTTGTCAGAGCATTTTGTGTAATTACTTTTAGTTTTGGTTTAATCACGATAAAACACTTTTGGCGCTTACTATATTGCACGCCTCATAAGCGAAGCGTTGAGGTGGGTACTACTGTCACTTCCCGCAAAACATCTGATTTTTCAAACTTAAAATGTCTTTATGTATCATACATTGCACTTGTAAGATAATACATACACACACATATTAAGAAAAAACACTATTTTTAACGTTCATGATATTTTTGATGTCATTTTTGTTATTTAAACTAGTTAAAAAACAGTTTAAAAAAGATCTGTCTTGGACGTCCGTGTGTCTGTATGTGCGGATCCTTTTTCTTGTTAACACGATAGCGACCGAAATACTTTACTAATCGAGTCTTTTTTTTTCTCTTACGCTTGAGTATGCTCAGGAATAGAACCCTTTCATTTTTCAGGGTCTGATTCGATGTGGTTTAATTGTTATTAAATAAACAAAAATAATAATTAATAAATATTTATTAAAAAAAATTATGAGGCGTGCACTTTTGGATTTTCCAAATTTTTTTTTTAATTACGCAAGAAATCATCTTCCATCGCACGTTCCGGGAGCTAAAAACATAATTCTATTTCATACATCAGACGCTATCGCTCCGTTGAGACGAGTAGACCACGCTAAAATTGCTGCGCCGTGTTTTATAATTACGCCGAATATTGATTTGTTGAAAATGGTAAACAACAAAATGAAAAGACTTAAGAAACGAGAACTAAAGAAGATTCAAATTGAAAAGATAACTAAATGTCGAAGGTAATAATGTATATAATGTATAATATAATAGTATTGTTATAATATTAATAAATAATAATTATAATATAAAAAGATAAGTCTTGATTTACCTATTTGAGAAAGTTTAGTTTCTGTAAAATAATTTCCGCGGGCTGAGTATTGACGCGATAGCAGCAGCAACTATAGATAGGTAAATAAAATTCATAGTGGTACCTAATTCTTACAGTCGCGGTGCAATCAATCAAGTCAAGAAAGATTTATATTATTATTATTACTATAGGCAGATCCTATGTTCGCTCCAGTAAATAATAATATCAATAATATGTAAACCGGTTGTGAATAGTACATATATATTATATTTACAATCTGTATTAGATAATCATACATAACATCTATACATAGGTATAACAAATTCGTACGAAAGTCAAAATTGTACTTACATTGAATAGGTATTTTTTTATAATATACACTAGCGGTCCGCCCCGGCTTCGCCCGTGGTACATATGAAAAATAGATGTTGGCCGATTCTCAGACTTACCCGATATGCACAGAAAATTTCATGAGAATCGGTCCACCCGTTTCGGAGGAGTATGCAGACTAACATTGCGACACGAGAATTTTATATATAAGATATGTATATGTATATATATAATATATTCATAATCTGTATTACATAGTAATATGTAGTACATATCTATACATAAATATAGTTTTTAGAATTTTTGTATGTGTGTCTGTATGTAGGTATGTCTGGGCTCTAATTTTGGTGCAGATATAGCTTGAGACCTGAGAAAGGTCATAGGATGAGTTTTATCCCGTAAATAAAAAAAACTGTCTGTGTTTGTCTGTTTGTTTGTACACGCTAATCTCCGGAACTACTGGACGGATTTGAATGAAAGTTATTTTGTTGTGTAGGTACTATTATATTATCCGGGAAATATAAAATAATAATTTATTTTGAAAACTGAAACACCTGATGCAGAACCGCAACAGACCACCTAAACTATAGATTCATTTGAGAAAGTTTATCCAGGCGAGTTTGGATATTATTATTTGTGTAAATTCTGTAAATTCGTTTCCGCGAGTTGAGTATTCATGCGACGATATTTATAGATACCTACATTCATAGTGGGTACCTACAATTTACAAAGACACTTTTTATACTTAGTTATGTAGGTACCTAATTCCTACGGTCGCCTTGCAAATGCAATCAATCAAATTGACCCTGTTTGAAAGTAATTTACTAATTTCACAGAACAATTTTAAATTTGGAAAATGTGGACCCTCACTCTCAACCTGTGTCTACTGACTATTGCCACGCAGAAAAAAATACTCCAGAAAGGTACCTGCTAAAGTTACCAGCTCTCGATAAAATAATACGTAAATTTCGAAGAACTTTGTAATATTTTATAAAGGATAATTTTTATTTTTATTTTTAGAATAATTGCTGAGTCGAAAAATGTCGTACAATCTAATAGTCCATTGAATAAAAAGTTCTAGAGTGCGTGAGTTAGTAACGTAAGATGTTTCTTCGGAAACATGTCAAGAGTCCCTAGGTAATAAACATACTAAAACCCCGGGCCACTAGGAGGAGCCCCGGAGTGGGGGGAGGGGGAAAATGGGTCCATTTTTTCATTTTTCGCTTAAATCTCAAAAACGGTACATGTTAGAGAAAAACTTTCAAGGAAAAGTTGAAAGGCCATAAAATTATCTACAAGTTGTACCTGAATCATTTTTTCCTATATCCTACCGTTTCTGAGTTATACGCAGTAAAACATGATTTTGGCTCAAACAATTTCCACATCAATCGATCAAAAAATATTTCTTTCTTCCAAAAAACTCAAAAGTGCTACTTGTGACCGGTACTGATAGATTGCTCTTAATTAGGTCTATAATTGGTAAAATAAACACATTCCTCCATGGAAGCCTTTAGGAGGAATCGATTGTCAAAATATTATATTATGGTAGTTTGAGTTACTGAACTTGATCTTTTTATTTTTTTCTTCCAAAAAACTCATAAGTGCAACTTGTGACCGGTACAGATAGATTGCTCATAATTGGGTCTATCATTGATAAAAATACCAGATTCCACCATGGAGGCCTTTAGGAGGTATTGAATTTTATTAGGGTAGTTACGATACATGAACTTTTTAACTAACTACCCTAATAGAATTCAATTCCCCGTAAACGCCTCCATGGTGGAATCTGGTATTTTTATCAATGATAGACCTAATTATGAGCAATCTATCTGTACCGGTCACAAGTTGCACTTTTGAGCTTTTTGGAAGAAAAAAAATAAAAAGTTCATGTATCGTAACTACCCTGATAAAATTCAATTCCCCGTAAACGCCTCCGTGGTGGAATCTGGTATTTTTAGCAATGATAGACCTAATTATGAGCAATCTATCTGTACCGGTCACAAGTTGCACTTTTGAGTTTTTTGGAAGAAAAAAATAAAAAGATCAAGTTCAGTAACTCAAACTGCCCTAATATAATATTTTGACAATCGATTCCTCCTAAAGGCTTCCATGGAGGAATGTGTTTATTTTACCAATTATAGACCTAATTAAGAGCAATCTATCAGTACTGGTCACAAGTTGCACATTTGAGTTTTTTGGAAGAAAGAAATATTTTTTGATCGATTGATGTTGAAATTGTTTGAGCCAAAATCATGTTTTACTGCGTATAACTCAGAAACGGTAGGATATAGGAAAAAATGATTCAGGTACAACTTGTAGATAATTTTATGGCCTTTCAATTTTTCCTTGAAAGTTTTTCTCTAACATGTACCGTTTTTGAGATTTAAGCGAAAAATGAAAAAAATGGACCCATTTCCCCCCTCCCCCCACTCCGGGGCTCCTCCTAGTGGCCCGGGGTTTTAGTATGTTTATTACCTAGGGACTCTTGACATGTTTCCGAAGAAACATCTTACGTTACTAACTCACGCACTCTAGACCCCCCTTGGAGGGACTCATTCAATGGACTATAACCAAATTAATCAAAATAAAGTTCTGGAGGAATGTGTGTCGTCGACTGCGTATGTTTATTTAAAAATAGTATCTATACTCGCTATTTCGACAGACTTTTTTTACGGATTCGTGCTCTATACTGTTTCCCTAATATTGTTTTTTTTTTATATATTACATACAGACAGTTTTTACTTTTTTATTGTTTTATAATATGTATAGATTATCATTAATAATTATAAACAAATAATAATAAAAAGACATATTACATAATTTGTGATGATTTCAACTTCACTGTTTTATACAATTATTTTAGACAACATACCTACTAACTACCGAAAATACGCGTTGAACGAGCGAAGAATATTGTGTATAATTTAGCGTGCGATGAACTTTACGTACGTTGGATGAGCCGGGTGTATGAGGGTATTGTGAGGGCGCGCGGCATGGCGCGTAATGTGCGGGGCTTAATCGTAGAATTATCTGGCTTTATACGCCCTCTTAAAGGCTGGCCTCCACGGTCCCTCGACCTAAACCCCATTGATTTGTTTCAATGGGGATACTAAAAAGACCTCGGCTACTTGAGAGAATGCCCCAATTTGGACGAAATAACCCGGAAATTCATAGTAGCAGAAGAAACCATTAAAAATGATAAAAAAGCATTCAGACATTTAAAAGACAACTTTTTACGGTGATGTTGCACTTGCACTGAGCAACAGCGGGGCTATTTAAAAAAATTCTGGTAATTAAACACCTATTTATTGGTTTTAATGATCATCTTGTTAATAAAAATTTTGCACTTACCACATTTAGATTTCAATTTTTCGATTGAAGCCTTCAGAATAATAAAATGAAATTTTTAGGGTAGCTACCTGATCGATAGAGCAAGTTTTTAAAAGCCAAATGGAAAACCTTTTTTATGTGATTTTATTTTTTTATGGGCCCTTGAAGTTATGAACATACTGGGTAATTTTATCTTTCTTGGCATTTAATTCTTTTTTTTTATTCCATTCGAAGATCTAACGATAGTAAATGTTACCATACTGAATTGGCCTATTTTTCAGCTTAGCACACAAAAAAAAATCAAGCATCTAGCGCAATAATTCACGTCACCATAAATAAAAATCTCATCGTACTCGGCGATAGATGAAAAATTGAAAAAAATGTAATAACTCTGAAAATACGAAAAATCGCATAACACACATGGGGGTGATTCGGATAGCCCTCTTGGTCCTCTACCTCCCAGCTTCCGTTCATCACTACTTTTTGGGACACCCTGTATAGTAGATACTATTATTGACCAGCTGTTAATAATTAATAGAAGACCATTAAACATCTAAGATAATATCTGTAACTGTTACTATATTATTACTTTTCTCACTGATTTATTTGTTTTCATGTTTACATCTTTATAGATAATCTAAAACCTGATAGATGTGTGTGTGTGCGTATACGTGCGCGTGTGTGGGTGAGTCTAGAACTATATAATCTGTATGTGTGTGTGTTTGTGTACACATCGCTTTCCTTATATTAATATCTATACTAATAACATGAAGAAGTTTTTGTATATTTGTATGCACGCGCAAATCGTAGAACAACCGGACCGAATTCAAAAATTCTTTCACCGTAGGCGGTGTAGGTGATCCCTGAGTAGGTACCTAGTGTCGTTTATATATGTAACTACCAGATCGAAGGCGTACCGCTAGTCAATTACACATGGTCAGTTTGTACCCTTGTCATTCTTAGATAAATTCCGCCATAATACCATTATTAGGTACGACAGTATATCATTCACTCAAATCGGTATGCCTAAAACAGTTCTTTGGGCTTCCTGCAGTCAGATTCTGACTGTGGCAGGATTAGCTTGACGAAGGTAAGGATGATTATATTACAGGAGGAAAGAGTTGTTTTTTTCTGATAAAAGCATTCCTTGCAAATTTCATCTTTAAGTGTTGTAATATTATTCTCATTGCGTTTCATGCTCTAAGGTTTCATCCGTCAAAATGTTACCCTCATGAGCCTAGATGTTTCACTTCCATAAGTATTTTACGTCATACGATATAGTCCGGGATACATCGCCCATTTTTGCAAGTGATTACTATCAAGCTAATTTTTCGTGAGTAGCTTTATTTTGATGAGATGCCCAATAATTTCATGTACAAAACTCTCGATTGTGGTAGCTACCAGAGGAAACAAGGATAAAATATTTTGATTTGATGGTTCTCAAATATTAATTACTAACTGAATGTTTTTTTTTGTTCAATCTCAAGATAATTATCTAAATTATTCGAAAAAATATTTGTCCTACAAAATCTATGGTTTGATCAAAGAGTCCCCCTTTCCAATGTGTATCGATAACGACGTCATCATAAACGATTACTAACCAGCTGATTTTTTTATTTTCACTTATTTAATACTTATATAATTCAACAGACATATTGTCCTACAAATTGCGTAATAAATATTTGAGAACCGTCAAATCAAAAATTTTTATCCTTGTTACCTCTGTAAGCTACCACAATCGAGAGTTTCGTACATGAAATTATTGGGCATCTCATCAAAATAAAGCTACTCACGAAAAATTAGCTTGATAGTAATCACTTGCAAAAATGGGCGATGTATCCCGGACTAATACGATATTTTGTATTGACAAAACTGCGAAATTGTGACTACAATAATAATAGCCGATCAATAGATACCGCGAATTGCTTTCCAAACAGAATCAAAGTTAGAAATTCGATTTAAATTCGAGTACTCTCACAGATTGCAGCTCTATGGACCAGAAATTGAATTGAGTTTTGTCAAACTGATATACAGTTAATCGAATGCTGTTTAATCTTATATATAAAAATGAATCGCAAAATTTGTTGGTAAGCGCATAACTCGAGAACGGCTGAACCGATTTCGATAATTCTTTTTTTATTATATTCCTTGAAGTACGAGGATGGTTCTTATGTAGAGAAAACGTAAACATGTACCACGGGCGAAGCCGGGGCGGACTGCTAGTTTTGTATAAAACTAGGTTTCCGCGGCTTCGCTCGCTTTGTCAAAAACTTCACAAATTATACAATACAACCTTTTTGAGAACCACATTTTCTCTCAAAAAAGCATAAGCTATTCCGTTGCGTAGTTAGCATGTAAATGGATAAACATACAGGCAGCGGGAAGTGACTGCGTAAACAGTGAAAATTAAAAATGGAAATCTATATTCGAATTTCAAATTGAATATTCTTTTTAAAATATACTTTTTGTCTATTGCAATCTTTTCTAATTAATTTACGAAATTAAAAATTGTAAGTATATAAAGATATTTTTAATCATATAGCAAACTCATTTAAAATATAAATTAAGATATTAATAATTTTGTAATTGATTTCCTTTGGATGTTATTGAACTGGTGAAATAATAAAAAAAGTCGGGTTGCACTCCGGGAGTGCCGGCAGAAGTGAAAACTTGATTATTAACGTTCAGCATGTTTGATATTTTGGAATGGTATCCGTCTTACGCATGGAATACAAGAGCTAAAAAAAAAAACATCCGTCTTACGCTTTTTCGATCAGGCCACGTGTCCTGACGCGAGTTTAAGATTTTATAGGTACCCAACGCCGTTAAAGAAGTTTTCACTTCAAAAACGATTGCAGAAAAGTTACAGAAACCTAGTAATTAGATACTAATTAACCACATTAACATTAACTAGATACTAATTTTCTCTACGATCGGTAGGTAAGATTGAAATTTAGTTACTCTTAAATGAAAAAAAAAAAATAAAAAAGACGTGTGGCACTCGGGGACTGCCGCGGTAAAACTATTGCATGCCATGCCTTCAAGCCACACCTCCGAGCTCGTCGGAGTGGGGAGCGTGAGGTTTTTTCGTTACGGAATTTCTCGATTCGTTCCCCGCGCTCAAGGCCCGCGATAGAAGCTATGCAATAGCTTAAAAAACATTTATTCATACACAGTACACACATTTCAAAGATTAACACAATAACATACACACGACGGGCGACCCAACTAGGTACAGGTAAATAATAAAAAAATCTATTTGATATAAATACTTAATAGAATAATAATTAACAATTAAGGAAAGTGAGAATCCACAACAGATTCAAAAATCAAGTAAATAAACGACGCATGCAGCAGTAAATTTGTCACAGAACTCTCTATGTTAATGAACAACGAAATGAAAATTCCAACACCCAAAATGCAAGGCTAGGTTTAATAAATTAAAGTGTCCCTGGAGCGGGTGTACTATGACACCCGTGTTTTACAGTAAAACTAGTGTTTTACCAACTGACATCACGTCGAAATTTCGTAACAACGTTCTTACAATTTTACTCAAAAACTACCTCATTGATTTTAGAATGAAGATAGAAAATATATTTTTCAATGCTCATAAGGCATAAAATATAAAAACGAAAACTAAAAAAGAAGTAAAATAATAATAAATCGAAATTATGCTCAGCATTAGCCACCTTCTAACCATATCGAATTTTAATAATTAGCTATCATTATAAATCTTCTGTAGGCTATATACCTCTAATATATTTAACTCAGTAGTGAATTAAACGTGTTTTAAATCTGTCAAAAGTTTGCATAATGAGCTCTTATTATAAGGATTGTGTGTGAATTCATTTTACACAATAATATACCTATTTAACAGGTTTGAAAAATTGCGAAACAAATTGTGTGTAAATGAGTTTTCATGTGTGCTAATTTTGTAAGAATTTAAATAAAAATAATTTATCGTAGCTGGTAGCTATAGTAATTCTATTTTTAACTTTAGCCTTTATTCTTTTATTGCATAGAAACAGTACTATGGTAATATGTATCTACTGTTTCATATGAGGTTCTTTGAAACAATAGATAAATAAGAAGTATATGTAGGTACAATGAATGCGAGCCCAATCCTTAAACTTTGTAATAGAATGATTCGATCAGATTCGATTGAATTTTGTTGATATAAATTTTCGCAGAATCAACACAATATGAAAGGAAATGAAAATTTATACGGGTAACGGATTTCGGATTTGTGATGTGCTTTCTAAGTAGGTCTCACGAATAAGATTATTTTTCCGGGAATACTGATATTTGGCCTTTTAACAAAGAAAAGAATCAATAATTACCATTGCTGGTCCAAACTTTTATTAATAAAAAAGGAATAAACACAAAGCGCAATGCAATGTGAATTGTATGTAATTTATATGCTATCAGTCAGAAGAAAGCACTTCTATTTCATCTCAACGGTAGTACGCAGAGATTTCTGATGATAAGAATATATTTATATATCTACCAATCACAGAGAATTTGTTAAAATCCAAATGTTTATACCAATGGCAGATACATAAATTCTGTACGTAGCGCATGGTCGTAAATCGCGACTAGAGCTGAAGCTTCAGCCTATCTACATGTTGCTCTGAAATCAATACTCGAAGGATCAAAGCGTATGTACTATTCGAGTGTATTTATTGTACTTATATGTATTTATTAAACGCTATCTTTGATAATATACATAACAAATTAGGTTACCTATTAGGCAAATATTTGTGTGAAAAACATATCTATGTTCATCACACACATCTGTTTGCTCTGTGTCTGGGTGTTAATTATGTATATATAAGTATTTATTTAAAATTATATATGTATGTTTATCAGCCATCTGGTTTCCATAACACAAGCGAAAGCTTAGTATGGGATCAGATCGTGTCGTGTGTGAAAATTGTCCTGAAATTTATGTTATATTATTATTATTAAGTACCTAATATTATTACGGAAAGAAAGAATTTTTCATAATTCGTTTCGAATTAAGTCAAAGACCACTTAATCGATTTTCAAAATTATTATAACTGTAGCAAGCCTGGCTTTTAGATGTTCAATAGTTTTTTACAATAATTCAATTAAATTAAAATACGGCGTTTGAAAAAAAAACAAAAAATCACTTTGGCGGCAAAAAAGATTAAATACGCAATAAAAAAAGTTGATCTTTTTCCACACAGGCTTATAATGTAATCTTTAGCACAGATAATTCACTAGTAAAATCGTGCCTCAAATATAAAGATGTAAAATTTCAAGGATAATCCTCGTGCACACTTTTGTGCAATTATTTAAATAAGTCATTTGCATTATATGATAGTTAATCTGTTATGTAACGAGCAAAAATTCAACCTTGCTCTTAAAATGGTTTAGTAATATTTGCACAAAGTATTCAGAATAATATTTCCGTGTGATGATTTAAGTCCTATATATTATTATCAGGTAATTAACACTTTCTTAATATGGATAAATGATGCGTTTATATATTTTAGTAGGTTATAGGTACCTGTTGCTATTTTTTATTGCTCGAAATGGTTTGGGAAAATATAAAAAAATTAATGAGATAATAGATAAATGATAGATATGTTAATCCAGAATTTAATAGGTTTATATTATGAAACAAAAAAGCACGTTTTATTATCCTTTATAGTACTTAAGTAAATCTTCTTATATATAAAATTCTCGTGTCACAATGTTAGTCTGCATACTCCTCCGAAACGGGTGGACCGATTCTCATGAAATTTTCTGTGCATATCGGGTAAGTCTGAGAATCGGCCAACATCTATTTTTCATATGTACCACGGGCGAAGCCGGGGCGGACCGCTAGTACAAAATATACTTGAATAATTATACTATTAGAATAAGTATTTAAAAAAATCATACTATATTTCATACCCCTAGGCCCTAATTGACAAGAGTACAGTACAGTAACCTTTTCTGGGACAGCAAGTAATACTTAAAATTAAACACCAGAAAATATCAATCCTAATAAAGAAAACGAAATGAAGCATTCAACACAACATTCGTAAAGTACTATAGATAGTATTATTTTATCTGTGCTTTAGGTATCTTCTATACAACTGAATAGTGATCTCTTAATTCTCTATAAAGGGTGTATTTCCCTTGAGTCAGTCCTTTCATGTCGTTCGGCGTTCCCGGTTCCACTAACCAACTAGGTAATAACAGATATAGATACTTTTGAAGCATTTTCTTCTATTTATAACTTGAAGAAGATAGTTTTTTTTTGCGTGCTTATGTATTTCTTAAGACGAGGTGAAAAAATATTTGTGAGGTTTCGTTAGATTTGTTTTAATTAAAAAAAAAAGTTTTGATTAATAAATATTAAAACTGTCCATTTAAAGTGGAATATAGAAAAAAAAGTTTTGATTTAATTAAAAATTAAAACTGTCCCTTTAAAGTGGGTCAAAATCCAGTCTAAAGGAGTGGGTTCCGTACAATCATACAGGTGAAGCTAAAAAAAGCGGCGTATTTGGAACATAAATTACCTGTGTCCAAATGTTTTTAACCTATCGACCTATTAAAATTTAAATGAAAATTCTTTACTTGCAATTAGATGTTCCATTTATTTTTACAATGTTTGACCGTGAAATCCACGCGTGATATCTACTATTAAAATATTTGCGAAAGTTTATTCAGAGCATGGATGTATGTTTCTTACTTTTTCAGTTAAAATCCGGCTTATCAGATTTGCGTGAAATACATCGAGAAAGATAAGTCTGGATAAGCTTATATTATTTATACAGCCTGTATAAACATATTAGGCCTTAAAAAATGTGAACGCATGTAATGTTGATTGACATTTTAACACGTTCGCTGCGAAACAGGGCTTGAAACACCCTGTCCGTGTCTCGTCGTTATAGCGGTAGGAAAAAACTTAATTTTCGTTATCTAAACTAACTAATCTAACCACGGGCGGCGGTAGATTTAGGTTAATGAACTCATTGTTAATAATAATCACGACAAAAGCCGCACACTTTGTCTTATTTGGCGCCAAAAAAAGGATTTTGGTCTCCTGCGGGCGGTGGGGTTTAATATGCCTCGTGCCGCCACAATCTCTGGTATAGGACAAGGTTTAAAACGACCCGTAACGCAGTAATGGAAAGTACAGATATATCTGTGCCGCAGCGAACCTGTTAACAATTGTTTTTACAAAAAAAAAAAAAATAGTAAACGTATTTGTTTTTTGTATATTTTTGTATTCACCATGGTTAGTTTTTGTCAATAAAACATATTCAGGGTCACATTTATTTCCTCATATTTCCGGATTTATTTCTCTCATGGAAAACATATATGTTACCAGTCATAAATTAACTATATTTATTTTGGGGACAAAAACTATTTATTTTTTTATTCTCTATGACTTTGTCCTATTATTAAGGTGGGAAACTAAGCAATTATTTATTTTATTATGCACTTTAAAACTATTTATCTAAACTGTAACTATAGGTATAATGTAATAAACCTAGTGCATAAAATTTAGTAACCTTTTTGTATTAAAACAGGATTTTATGCAACAGCTACTACTAATTAACCGATTTGTGTTTGTACTGCAGGAATACATGCTTGCGAGAGACAATTCATATTTTTTTTTAAATCATCCATACTAATATTATAAATGCGAAAGTAACTCTGTCTGTCTGTCTGTTACTCAATCACGCCTAAACTACTGAACCAATTTGCATGAAATTTGGTATGGAGATATTGTGATACCCGAGAAAGGACATAGGCTACCTTTTATTGCGAAATATGTACCACGGGCGAAGCCGGGGCGGACCTCTAGTACTTTATAATCAATTTATTTAGTTTAATTATTAAAATTAATACTATTATTTTTTAAATAGCATTGTGTGTGGAATAAGATAATAACGTGCTAAAATTAATTTTAAAAGGTGTTTAGTGTATTTTAAAATTATAAAAATAAAAAATAAATTATATAAGTACATTTTTTGTCTTTTCACAAATTATTAGTTAGTTAATTATCCTTTGACTCATATCTATTCATGATATTTAAATACATCATTAGCATAATAATAATAAAATATTTTCGGTTGGTACGTGTTCATAAGAATCACGATCACTCACACCTCGAACTGCGTGATTTTTTATGATAAAACTAATTATAGTTTTTACTTACATGTCAAATTGTGGCTAATCATAGTGGAACAGATAAAAAAGTGTCGAACAATTTTTACAAATCCATTTTAGTACTAACCTGTAGTAATATGTTTTACTAGCTGCTCCGCGCGGTTTCACCTCCGTGGCTCCACTCCTGTAGGTCGTAGCGTGATGATATAATATAGCCCATAGCCTTCCTCGATAAATGAGCTATCTAACACCGAAATAATTTTTCAAATCGGACCAGTAGTTCCCGAGATTGGCGTGTTCAAAGAAACAAACTCTTCAGCTTTATAGGTAATACTAGCTTTCCACCCGCGGCTTCACCCGCGCAGTCAAAGAAAAACCCGCATAGTTCCCGTCTCCGTTCCGTGAGATTTCCGGGATAAAACCTATCCTATTTCCCGGGGTAAAAAGTAGCCTATGTCCTTTCTCGGGTATCAAAATATCTCTATACCAAATTTCATGCAAATTGGTTCAGTAGTTAAGGCGTGATTGAGTAACAGACAGACAGACAGAGTTACTTTCGCATTTATAATATTAGTATGGAAGTATGGATTAGTATAGATTGTACGGGCTAGACAAGAAGTAATAAATAAAAAGGATTATAAAGTCTGACTTCAGAATATAGATAACGTTTTGGCAAGTAATTTTAAATTTAAATTGTAATATACATTTTCGTACAATATAGGAGTATGGAAAGGGATATAAAAAGAACCTTAGAAAATAATTATTTTTTACTAAAGCTAGAGGAAAACGTTAAAGGTGTTTTTATATAGGTAGGTACACACAAACAGGGATGAAGGAAAATAATGTAATATTTATAAAAAATAAAATTACACTTCCTTGAATATTAAATGAGTTCAACCTCAGAGAGATATTTTACAATACTATTGGCGGAAAAAAATTGTAAATATACAAGAATCAAAGAGGTATGTACTAGCGCCGAAATTAACTTCCTTCTTTTTTGAAGTCGGCTGAAAACGAGGTTTGGACTTTGGACGTCGACTGTCCTAAAGGTTTTGTCTTGTAAAGATATTTGACCAATAAAAGATTTGATTCAACGCACTGCGTTTTCGTAGTACAGTTGCAAAACTTAAATCCAATGTCAAATCAATCTTTCGTTTGCAGAATATTAAATACATATATAAACATTGAGGTATTATTACTAGAGAGGGCACCACGAACAAAATCTATGCAACAAGCGCGGCGGCGCGGGGCGGCTAGTGAGTCATACACTTTGTAGATATTTTGCCTCTTGTTACTTATAAATTAAAACCAATCAATGCAATGTAACAAAAAAAGACGGGTTGCACTCCGGGAGTGCCGGCAAAAGTGAAAACGCGCGTAGTAGAGAGGGGATAGCTGTCTACTCTCCATCCGTCTTACGCTTTTTCGATCAGGTCACGTGTCCTGACGCGAGTTTAAGATTTTATACCCATTACAGAAAAAGTGCTCAATGCCGCTTAAGAAGTTTTCACTTCAAAAAAAAATTGAGTTTGAGACGATTGACTCTAACTCGTGTTACAAATAGTGTAGTAGCGATGCCCTCTCTAGTACGTAGTACATGTAACTCAATGCATATAAACCACTTTTAAGTATAACATTTTCCTTATAGACTTGTGTAAGGTGATGATGTCGCCTTTTCTTACTATTATTGCGTTCCAGGGTCTACGCATAATTCATTCAGTTTATGGAAATGTTTCAATGGATATTACCTAATTATAAGTATTGGCATCTAACTATTATTGACCTAGTCTCCTTATGTGTTCACTAATAAAGGTTTTATAAAATCTAGGAAAGGTTATTTATGCGTTAAAATAATAAAATTTAAACATTGAATTTACAGATAAGATAAGACCTCGGAGACTTTTAGATTTTAAGGTATTTTGCAACAATTATTGTCTTTTATGCTAATTATTCAAATCTCATTTTTAACCGACTTCAAAAAAAAGGAGGAGGTTATCAATTCGGCCGGTATGTTTTTTTTTTTTTTTTATGTATGTACACCGATTACTCCGTGGTTTCTGAACCGATTTACGTGATTCTTTTTTTGTTCGATGCGGGATGGTGTCGAATTGGTCCCATAAAAATTTTATTCGGATAGGCCCAGTAGTTTTTATTTTATGAGCATTTTTGTCTGTATTTGTAAATGTTGCAAGTGCAAGTTTGAAGTCGGTTGTTTTTAACGCAGTTATTGACTTGTATGATTTACTAGCTGTGCTCCTCGGTTTTACCCGCAGTGCTCCGCTCCTGTTGGTCTTAGCGAGATGATATTATATTTCCTCGATGAATGGGCTATCGAACACCGTAATAATTTTTCAAATCGGACCAGTAGTTCTCAGGAACTCTCAGGAACCAGATTAGCGCGTTCAAACAAACAAACACACAAACAAACTCTTCAGCTTTATAATATTAGTAGGTACAGATTCATTAATAATGTTTGATTCCTAAATTGATATTTTGTTTTAAATATATGTATAAACGTAAACAAAATTATTATGTTTTGTTTATATGAATTTTCTTCCATAATGACTCATACTTAAATTAACATAAATAACAGAATTGTTACACTACGTTTCGCTCGACGGTGGTGCCCCTAATCCGATCTCATAAAAACAATAATAAAATACACTATTTAATTGTTATTTTATCGTCCTTTATTACACACTTAAAATAATACTC
Source organism: Colias philodice (assembly GCF_061535455.1). Classification (NCBI taxonomy): domain Eukaryota; kingdom Metazoa; phylum Arthropoda; class Insecta; order Lepidoptera; family Pieridae; genus Colias; species Colias philodice. The sequence goes on along the minus strand of NC_143091.1, from coordinate 403,414 downwards.
TAGACTCTAGAGGCCAATATACGATACCAACACGTTCCTATCAAGTCCAAGTTTGAAGCAGTTTATGACAAAAGGGGCCTTGGCAATCGCATCATTTTCTCAAACGTTTACGTGTTTTAAATATTATTTTATTTTAAAACCATTATTCAAATATAATATTTAAGTACCAACTGCTCAAATCTACAGAAAAGAACCGATTAAATCACCAAAAATAAAAAATAATTTGTTTTGCATTTTTATTTGTAAACCAAAATGCAACACGAAACAAGAAGACTCCAAAGAGTTTTTTTTAACATATTAAAGACTTTGTTTACTCACAAAATTGCAAGTATAGTTATATATAGTATTAATTATTATATTATCTGTGGTTATATCATACAACATGCAAGATATTGGATACTTGAAGCAAGACGAATCAAATGAAGTGTCACAGAGGAAACATACACGAGTGGCGTTCCGGTACACTCACTAATTACGTTTGTAATCCTCTCAACTCCGCTGCTCTGTGGCTTATATAAAATGTTATGAATATGAATTTGGATGAAATTCGCAGAACTTCGAGGTGCTGAGCGCGCTGTTATTTTCTTAAATACTGTGAACATTTTGAAAATTCTTGCTTGGTTGCTTTTGATTTGAGAAAAAAAGGAGTTTGCTTTTTTGTTCATTTTTCAAGTCTGTATAGGTATTTTTTCATCTCTTTCGTAAACTGATTTTTTTAGTCTTGTTTTTAGTTTCAAAATTCTTGAACGTATTATTCTAAAAATAAATCAGGGTGATAATTACTAATTAGACACCCGCTAGCAGAACAAATTGCTCCAAACAAAGAGCCATTTTTTACGCGCATCCGTGTGTAAAATTCTTTATTTCACTGTAAGGTCCGGGTTTTTGACTTTTTAGTTATACTATGTATAATTATTTTTTAACTAAATAAATGGTGAAGTATGGATTAAATTTGAGCAGCTGAATTCCTACAAATTAAAAAGGACCATCAAAATCAGTTCACCCTGTAAATTCAAACTCAAAAAAATTCTTGAGGCTTAAAAACTGAAAGTAAAACTGAAGACAGTATGTAGGTATGTTTGTCGAGAGATCAAGTACAATATGAGGTATCATGTGCCCCTATTGTTTCTGAGATTGTTATGGTACTATATTTAATATTTACGGCAAAAATTGCGGTTTATTTTCAAGATTATGTAATAACCTGTCTTGGCATGACAATAATATGGAACAGAATTACTATTCAGACGGTTTTTAGAATGAAATATTTCACACCCAAACTGAATGAACAACTCTCTTATTACCTAACTACTTAATAAAATGAAATGGTGTTAGTTTTTTCAAATATCTTTGAAAGGAATGTTGGAAAACTGACCCTTTGAATGAGTTCTGTCGCATCATAATAAAATATTGATAAATAATATGATAGTAATTACATTAATTTCGTGCTTATTTTCTTTCTTTCCTTCTTCTCTTATAAGTACGTTTAAAACTGTTTCCTTCAAACTTGAAGTAACATTACGAGATTTACCAACAGCTTAATAATGTCTCATAAAAGTTTAAATGATCCAGATATTTTTTTTAATAAGTTATAGTGTCAATGGTAATTTAAATTGAAATAAATAATTGAATTTATTCTCACGAATTCGTCATTTATGCATGAAATATCATATTGTTATTGCTTAGCATACAAATAATTGAATTTAGTCATGGACGGAGATACAACCTTCACTCGTTCATACAATACTATTGATAACAATGTAATGATTCGGTTGAATAACTGGATATCTATAGATAAATAGTTGTAAACACGTATTAATTTTTATTAAAGAGTAGCTGTGTCGCACGGTTTCCCCCGCGGACAAAACTGCGTTTAAAATCGAGTATTTCTATAGCACGTGTGTTATTATGACTATATTCCTGTAATTTTAAATCCATCCTGTGATTTTTACATGAAAGTGTAAAAATCATTTTTTGCTTCCTTTTAATGTTGTGTCCACCCTGTTCTTGATTTAATATAAAGATATGTTTGGTATTTCCTTCCCTTATTTTTTTCACAAGAAGTAACCAACGCTTCTCTTTATAAGATCGAAGTATCTCCTTTCCCAGATGTTCCTTGAAACTTGTTTTCATAAACCCCTGTGAATAACTGGAACAAAATCATTCAAACACTCAACACAAAGCTGGAAAGGTGACGAACGTGTCCCAAATACAGATTTGTGTCAAAATGCTGTTTACACACCTGACTTATCGCTAAGGGAAAACTTTAAAATGACTGAATAGGAGACAAACCACATTGCAACGTTTTAATATTAAAGGAAAGACATTAATTTCAAAACAATACATCCTCATAACGACATATTTATTATAAAATAATGTACCTATTAAATAGAGTACTATTTTTAACGGGTACAAAATATACTTACTTTAGACAGTCCCTTCTTCGGGATTTTACCAAAAGGTTATCTGAAAACGTTGAAAATTTTGTTTCAAACTTATGATGATTATAAAGTTACATAAAAACTACACGTGTTTATGAATCTGTCAAGTTATAAACGGAATACATATTATTAGAATTTATGATGGCTGCGAATCTTGTGACAACAATGTAATGTTCGTAAATATAAAATGTCATACACATTTCTGCTGTACAATGTGTACCAATTTTTTTACTCGAAATGTTACATAATTGTATATAGCTTTAATAGGTATATATTTAATTATATTTGTATGGCGTAGTAATAAATTTTAACCAAACAATAGCTGAAGGATGTAAAATATGGCATCAGGCATGAGGCAGCAGCTGTCGCTTGATAACGTTAAGTGAATAGGAGGGAAGCCTCAAGCCACGAACGGGAAGCAAGGGGTAAATAAATTTAAATTTTTACGAATCTTCTGATAGAGCCATAGAGGTCAATTACAGAATATGGATATTATATCGCAGTTAATTGGAGATTTTATGAATAGCCTAGGAACCTTATTAAACAAATAATAATAACTAGATCTTTATTTCAGAAACAATTTTCATATTTATATAATTATAAAACGCCGTTATTTTTTTTCATAAACTATCGCAATACGACTGGATTTCATTTAGGTACTTAATTCAACTACCTCTGATATTTTTTTAAATAACATGAAATTACTCTTTCGCGCATTTAGTTAAAGTAAGACAGGGTATTAGAAATCACAAATAGGTATTATATTCTTGTATTATTAGTTATCCATACTAATATTATAAATGCGAAAGTAACTCTGTCTGTCTGTGTGTTACTCAATCACGCCTTAACTACTGAACCAATTTGCATTAAATTTGGTATAGAGATATTTTGATACCCTAGAAAGGACATAGGATAGGTTTTATCCCGGAAATCCTACGGGAACGGGTTTTTCTTTGAAAACGCGGGCGAAGCCGCGGGCGGAAAGCTAGTTTTAAATAAAGCATAGGTAAATAGTAAAACTGGGCATTAGCATTAGACCATGATCACAAAACCCCGACCTTGTATGTACAAAAGGAAATTATGCTGGATTGCGTGACGAGTTTGCAAAATTACATGTATTACATACAATTTGCAATGACAATTTTTCATAAAGATGTTTAAAATCATAATGCGGAAAGACTTTATTTGTTTATGATAACCATAATTTAAAATCAGTTAACGTCCAGGTAGTTTTAGTAACAAGGCGAAATAAACAATAGTTTTCGACGTATTCCGTGATTTCGTGGTATCCCTAGAGATTTCGTGAAATGGCTAATATCCTCATTTTTCTGCAACGTATCATGTTTATCTACGTGTATTCTTATGCCTTCTTTACTTTTCTACTTTAGAAGAGAAAAATTGGCGATTAAAATAAAACTTAAAAAGTATACACTTCTTAAATGGCATAAGCCGAAAATGCAACCTTATTACAAGAGAAATAAAGAACACAATCCTTCCAGGGTCTACGTGTGACGACAATCATCGGATCGCTGGGAACATGCGCGGGCGCATGGCTGAAGGTGTTCTCTGTACCACAGGATATGTTCTGGCTCGGATTTGCTGGACAGACTGTTGTGGCTATATCTCAGGTATTTATTGTTTGTTAGTCTTCCAATATAGCCTGTCATTATCTGCCATATTTTTATCTCTTCTATCAGACTTTGCATCTTAATCCTTTTGTGTGTATCTGGAATTGTAAAGAGAGCATAGAGCATTTCAAATTGACTTTCGATAAATTTATGTTAATTCAGCTCTACTTTGATATCATGTGGTGGTTTTTTTTTTTACAGTTTGGTTACAGTACAGTACTTTGGTTACAGTTTTTGAAGAAACAATTTCGAAAATCATCAACAATTAATATTAAATACCTAAATCATGTATCTGTCACCGACACAAATGAAATCGGCCTTTAAAACTATATCCGAATCCTAAAGCTCTTTTTATATTTATGTAATTTACAAATATTCAGTACTTATTCCATTTATTAAACAGGTTTTCATCCTGAACGTGCCTCCCCGGCTGGCTGCGGTATGGTTTGGAGCTGACCAAGTGTCCTCCGCTTGCAGCATTGGAGTTTTTGGAAATCAGGTAAGGGGAGTTTTTTGAAGTGATACTTCTCTAAAGCGCTGCGTTGAAAGTAAAATTGTTCCCCCTCCCCATTATTATAATAATAAAATTTTGAAACGAAAAATAAAGATAATTTTAATACAAATAAAAGTGAAAATTTTCTTCTTCGTTCGTTATAAATTATAGTCATTTTTAGATGGACAAGATTTTGTGGGATTGCAGATGAATAATATCTTAAGGGAAATATTAATTCTGAAATCTTTAAATTCCCCAAGCCTTCCATCAAATTTTAATCAAGAAATTTAAAGACTCCCAAGAAAAGAATGAATTGCCTATATTTTAAGAAATATGTAGGTATAATATAAAAAAGACGCGTTAAAAATAAATCAATTGAATTTTGTATTAAGAATTGGACAGTAAAGTAAACATTTTTTTATCGAATAAATAAATAATACCTACTATATTATGCCAACCTGCCAACGAGGTAATGTCCCGTACGTAACTATCATCATATCTATAAAACTACTATAAAAGTTAGTATTGTTATTTCTTGATGGAAGTACATTTAATACTTCACTAGTTCCACTTGATTTTATTAGAAACTAACTTTCCAACCGCAGCTTCGCCCGCGCAGTCAAAAAAAACCCGCATAGTTCCCGTTCCCGTAGGATTTCCGGGATAAAAAGTAGCCTATATCCTTTTTCGGGTATCAAAATATATCTACCAAATTTCATGCAAATTAGTTCAGTAGTTAAGGCGTGATTGAGTAACAGACAGACAGACAGAGTTACTTTGGCATTTATAATATTAGTATGGATTTATATAATTTAGAGGTGATAACTTTTTATTTAGAAATCTAAAATTCTATCAACATTTCGAGCAGGGATGGTAAGGGTTTGCTTCCGATACCGTACTAGTTAAAATTAGATACCTAGACTCAATCAATAAAATATATAGTCTGTAAGTCTGAGAATTTGTCATCAAATATAATTTTATACGCCAGGTGCGGGAACAGGCAAAATAAAGTTTGTGGAATCAACTAGAAAACTCACTAAAATTGAGAAATAAATTCATCTTTACACGCTCGAAACTTCACTTAGTTACTACTCTCACGACAGATGATGGTCTCGTAACAAGAATTACCTATTTAATAAAATAATTTATTCTATTACTAAGGAATTGTCTGCTGTAGGTCGGTAGAACTGGCCAGCAATGATAAGAAGCTCAAGGAAATTGGTCTCTAAAGAACCAATAAACTTGGGGTCTCTTGATAAATTGTCGCACTTTATGATCAATTTTCTTTCTCATTATGGACGCTATGTTGTATCGATAATGTATTAGCAAGACCCTTAATTCGAAGAGATATATTACTCACTTGGAAATATTTATAGATAGTAATAAATCAGATCACAACACATAACGATTATTGACTGATTTCTAAGCGATTGAATGAGATAATATAAGAAGAAAGATGATATAATATTTCTTGTATTATGGACGTTGAAAAATATTTATAGCTCAAATAGGTAATTAATTTATATCATGTATACTATAAGGACCGTACAAATACTTTTTCAATTACATTTGTGTGAATGATTATAAATACAAAAGTCAGAAATAATGGCAATAATCTTAGAATTTAGAGTTGTCCTATGTTTCTCACGTTAGTCACGAAATTAACAATACAATAAATTGACGTCAGACATCTTTGAATAGTTTAATTAACTCTCTAATTACTTCGATCTAATTATATTTCGCAGATTTGATGTAATTGCACAATCATTGAAGTAAATATTTTTTTTTTATTTTGATAGTCTTTCATTTTTCTACCAAGTGCCCTCTCAAAATGAAATAATGCTTGTGCGGAAATAAACAATTTTCATTTAAGAAGAGACCTGCGTGTTCCTAATGGATTTTCTATTCTATTATAAGTTTTATGGACCTTGTTATAGGTCATATTTTAGACTGACGATTACATTGATTCCATTAAGATATTTTACATTAGGTATCATTTGTGCCTGGAATTTTCTGATTGCAACACTCGGAAGTGTTTATTCAATTCGATACGAGGGGGCCGTGGTCCGTATGTTTCACACTCGTACATTTGATTGGCGAATTAACCCACCTATTTTATGTTGCATGTTATGATAGTTAATATCTACTCATATAGTGACTATGTTTTACCTATGTGGCTTTAGTACGATCTTCTGTACCTTAAATGTTGTAGGCGTTACCCGGCAATTTCGACTATGTTCAACCTCTATAAAGTCTGGTACAACATAAAGCACAATACCGAAAAAAATATATAAAATAGGATGATCTTTAATTGCTCGCGAGGAATTTTTTCCAAAGTTAATAGATTTCTAGAAAAAAAATGTGCCGTGGTCATCGATTTTTCCGCAAATACTCTATAAACTTCGTAACCTGCTGACTTAGAGCTCTGAAAATTTTATGTTTAATAAATTATCAGTTACACAACAGTCCCTGACGAGGATTTTGATACAAATGGATGGTATCTTTTTAAATACAAAATGCGAGGAAAAAAGAAGGTGCAGCGGGAGAGGTTTGAGATCCGTCAAGTATGGTCAAGGTTATTAGCGCATGTATAAGCCTTAAGTATTTCCATCATCTCCCTACAATAAATAAACAGATTGTTGTATATTTTGTGCAAATGCTGGGAAATAGTAATAGTAACTACATAATAAATTATAATACTACACGATACTCATGTCTCTCATTCTCTTCAATACAATGTTAAAAGTAAATGTAATTGGACTATATCGCATTATTATAATTAAAATTGCGACGGAGAAGTATTTCACTTCTCCAGAATGAAAATAATAAAAATCTGTAGCTAAATACTTTCTCAACCTCCATTCGTGGCTAATGACTAGATCGTTAGTTGCAGCAAACTGCGTGGTTCCAGGTCTTTAAAAGAAACTATCAAAAATAAAAGGTTCGGTGGTAATTTCTCCATAAATAAAACCAATATTCACTACAAAAAGAAGCTACATTATAAATTCACTCCTCGCCGTTTAAGTGGGTGATTTAATGGGCAACATTTTGCTGAAAATTTTAGAACAAAAAAAAAGACGGGTTGCACTCCGGGAGTGCCGGCAGAAGTGAAAACTTGATTATTAACGTTCAGCATGTTTGATATTTTGAAATGGTATCCGTCTTACGCATGGAATATAAGTGCTAAAAAAAATCCGTCTTACGCTTTTTCGATCAGGCCACGTGTCCTGACGCGAGTTTAAGATTTTATACCCAACGCCGCTACAGAAGTTTTCACATCAAAAATATTCCGTGAAAGAGCAAAAATTCCATTTCCACCTCTGCAAAGCGTTAAAGGATTTGCATCATATTACAAAGATAGAATTTTCTTGTATAATGTATATTATTCAGTATAATGATATCTTAGCTACGCGTTTTAGTTATAAGTGAATTGTTATAGATAATCCGCTAATAATTATTGTCACTCGAAACCACATTCAAAGCCTCCACAAAATTGAAAATAAACGAGAATCTGAACCGTTTCCATTAGTTGGAATAAAACTATTCCAAATGAATTATTCACAACCACTATCCACGCTTCAGCATTTTTATCCTTTTGTCTGTAGAACGAATATGTGAAATGTGAATTTATTATTCCGAGATCTTTTATCCGATTGTTGAAAAGCCATCTTACTTTGTGACAGAGCGTTTAATTGTGGAAGGAAGTGTGGGTTTTCATTGAATAGTGTTCGTTTGGTGTTAATAGGGGTTGTGCAAATTTATCGAGTTACTTGGGTACTTTAGGCAATTATTACATTATTATGTCCTATATGTTTATAGGCTAATAGAGCATTCCCCTGTAGTGAACGTAGGGATTTAGTTATTTAGGCCATTCGTAGCAGAAAGAAGCCTCATGAACGCTGTAAGTACTGGTGTTATCCTAACTGAAAGGTTGTTATTTATGATCGAAGCTGAAAGGTGAATAAATCATGTGAATGATTCATCGCATTTGGATACATGGATAGCTATACTATTTAAATTAATATATACTAATATTATTATGGTATTTGAGGCTCAATTTATATTAAAACACAAGGATGATGCAATCACTTTTATTTGACACAACAAACTGCCATACGATCGGTGACATTATTTGTGTGTACCCTCACTAATATACTACAATCCCTCCACCTTTAGTTACAACTTAATGACTAGGTATTACAAAAATTTACGTTTTTTACGTATACGCAAAGGATATCTACGAGGTGTCAACTGATCGTCACTCCGGGGGTCTATAGGGGCGGAAGGAGAACTCACGCTAGTAGTGACAGAGCTTCCTTCAGAATCTGAGCCAACTGGTACCGACTCACTCCTCTCCTCCTCTACCTGTTCTTGTTGAGGAGCTGGCGATGACAAGACGTTTGAATCATGAGGAACCCCCTGCAATTGCGGTGGATCTTGTTCCGTAACATGTTCCCCAGGAACTGAAGATTCAGTCACCTCATTAGAAGTGTAGTCCCCGAAGCAACTCACATCATCAGAAACATGTTCATTGTATTTTTTAGAACCCTTATAAATCAAAATTTGGTCTATATGTTTGCGAACGTAGACATTTTGTTCTGGTACATAAACCAAATACATCCTTGAGCCAATGTTTTTCTTAATTATACCAAATTTATAAGTATGTTTGGTTCCATTTTTATAATAGTGTTTAAACAAAACTTCATCTCCGGTTTTAAATATAATTTTACGATGACCCCCATAGGCGTTACTTTGTGAAATCTGTTTAGCATGAACATTATCCTTAATGACACTTGACAAAGACTCTGAGGTTGGTGAAGTGCCACCAGCTACCGTACTACGTTCACAAAGTAAATCTAAACGGCAACGTAACTTACGGCCAAACATCAACTCTGCGGGAGAGACACCGGTAGTGCAGTGAGCCGAATTTCTATAATTAAATAAATATTCGTATAATTTATCAACCAACATTTTGGAGCTGCCTTCGTTTAAAATCACCTGAATGCTGCGTTTAAATGTTTTCACAGTATTTTCGGCCTGACCGTTAGACGCTGGGTGGTACGGTGCAATGGTTACATGTTTTACTCCATTGCGTTGACAAAAATTTTCAAAATAAGCTGAACAAAAATTAGTTCCATTATCCGTCACTATAACTTTAACTAAACCAAATCTACTAAACATTTCACTGACTCTCAATACCACCGCTTCACTATCTGTCGTTGACATAATAAAACATTCTACCCATTTAGAATATGCATCAACTGCTACTAAAAAATTTTTATTGTTCAACGAAAACATATCTAAATGAATGCGCTCCCAAGGACGCTCGGGGTAGGACCAATGAGCGAGGGGCGCGCGCGGGGGGCTGCTACGAAAAACATTGCAAATACTACATGAACCAATTTTTTGCTCAATATGTTTATCGATGTTAGGCCACCACATACGAGTGCGCGCTTCATTCTTAGTTTTAACGATTCCAAAATGAGAACTATGCAATTCATTCAATAAACGTTCACGTAAAATGGTAGGAATTACAATCTTATGGCCGCGCATAATGCAACCATCTTCATATGAAAGTTCATTTCTACACATAAAATACGGTTTTAAATCTACATCCGCAAGCTTTTTAGGCCAACCGTGCTTAATGAAATTTATAATTTTAATGAAAATATTATCATTTTCAGTGGCACTCTTAATTTCGTTAAAAGATATAGGTTTTAAAAATAAATTCGCAATAAAATTAACGTATGAACATGAGTCGGTTGTATTTAAATCACATTCAGATTCAGACGGAATTTCTAGAACCGATCGAGACAAAAAATCTGCAACATTGTTATTGCTATTAATATATTCGATATTAAAATTGTATGCCGATAAAAACAACGCATATCGCTGCAAACGGTTCGCAGCGAGTTCGGGAATACCCTTTTTTGATGCAAATATCGACAACAAAGGCTTATGATCAGTTCGTAAGGTGAAAGGAACAGTACGACCGTACAAATAATGATGGAATTTTTTTATTGCAAAAACTATAGCAGATGCCTCTTTCTGAATCTGCGCATAATTACGCTCCGCGGACGACAACGACCGCGACGCATACGCCACTACCCGCTCAGCGCCGTCCGGCTGCCGCTGTGCCAGCACGGCGCCCAGCCCCGCCGGCCCCGCGTCTGCCGTCACTATCGTACACAGCTCGGGGTCGAAGTGAGCCAGCACCCGATCCGAAGATAATTCTTGTTTAATTCTACAAAACGCCTCATTCTGTTCACGGCCCCAAAACCATTTTGTATCTTTTTTTAGTAACAAATGTAACGGATCCAAAACACTCGATGTGTTTGGTATGAAACATCTATAATAATTTACCATACCTAGAAAAGATTTCAACTCACTAACGTTCTTTGGGCAACTTGCGTTTAAAATAGCTTCAACTTTTTGTTTTGATTTATGTAGACCGTTTTTATCTATGACGAAACCGAGATATTCGATAGATGTCTGAAATAATTTACATTTCTCTCGTTTTACACGTAAACCCGCATCCTGCAATCTACTCAAAACCAGCTCTAATCTCTGCAAATGCAATGCTTTTGTAGGACCCGTTATCAAAATATCGTCCAAAAAGACGCAAACTCCCTCAATACCCACTAATAACTGATCCATAGTACGCTGAAAAATGCACGGAGCGTTCGATAAACCAAAAACCAGTCTATTGTATCGAAAGAGACCCAAATGAGTGTTGATACATGTCAATTCTTTGGAATTATCTAATAATAATTGATTGTAAGCCCTAGAAAGATCTAGCTTAGAAAATTCTAACCCTCCGTGTAATTTAGAAAAAATATCTTCGATTCTAGGCAGCGGATAATTATCGATGTACAACACTTTGTTTAAAGTTACTGAAAAATCTCCACAAATTCTTATATTACCGTCGGGTTTTAAAACGGGAACGATAGGTGTTGCAAAATCAGAGTAATCAACCTTTTCCAAAATACCTAAATCAAGTAAACGATTTAATTCCGCCTCCACTTTAGTTTTCAATGGAATCGGCACCGGTCTAGGTTTAAAAAATTTCAATTGACTCCCTGGTTTGATTTTTAAAGTCACTTTATATTTATTAAACGTACCTAAGGTATCACTAAAAAGTACAGAATATTTATTTAAAATCTTATCTGCAAGTCCGTTTGATTCTAAACTGTTGTAGTTACACGAACTAAACTCCAAACTAAAAATAGAAATAAAATCACGGCCTAAAAGTATCGGTTGGTTTTTGTGTGTGTTTACAATAAAAAAATTAATCGGTTTAACGATATTATCATAGGTAACGTTCATACAAATATAACCCAATGGGTTAATTCTAGTCCCGTTATAACAATTAAACACCACACTACTCGGTTGTAACAACAGTTTACGTTTAAAATATTTTTCATAAATAAGATATGGCAAAACGGATACTGCACTACCGCTGTCGATTTCACAAATAAACTTTAACGAATCCAACAACACCGAAAGACGCATAGGTTCTCCATTTAAACATTTAATATTAAATAACTCACCAACTTCAGAGTCCTCGCCGTGCATTTCTACATAATTATTACGCTTAACATTAACGTTACAAACTCGTTGTAAATGCCCTTGTTTACCGCACTTATTACAACTATAACTTTTAAAACGACACTGCTCTTTTGAATGGCCTTTACCACCGCACACTACACATAACACTTTCTCACTGAAGCTGGGGCCCCAGGCCACCCTCCCGGGGGCGCCGGGACGGACGGCGAACACACCAACCGGACCTCGTTCAACTCCCGGCTGCAAACTCGCCGATGATGCCGAATCAGCACTTTGCAATGCCAAGCGGGCACACTGCACGCTTAATGCCATCTCCAACGCCTTGTTGAAAGACAAATTATCGATATTCTCAGCGAATAACTTTTCTTTTTCTTTGGCATTTACTAGACCCAATACGAATCTATCACGTAGTGCTGTGTCCAATTCGCCCTTGAAGCCACAATGTTGCGCTAAATGTCGTACTCGCGCCGCCCATTCAGTTAAATCTTCCCCCGGTCTTTGTTCAGCCTTATAAAACAAATATCTTTCAGCAAAACTACTTCTCTTCGAGATAAAATGATCGTTTAACTTCTGTACGAGTGTGGCGTACTCGATGTTTTCTAAATCCGAAGGAAATACTAAATCTTTAGCGACGCGATAAGTGTCTTCTACCAACGCTGTCAACAACAACGCGCGGCGCTTCACCCCGGCTTTGTCTGTATTTTCATCAATGCTGTTAGCCGTGCAATACTGCTTAAAACGACTAATGAATATACTCCATTCTTGCGCGCGGTGGTCGAATGTGAGATTGCTGCCAAATGATGCATTTCCAACAAAAGACATATTTCACTGTATTCTTTGTACTTTTTCACGTGTGAATTACTATTTCCTCGTCGCCAATTATGGTATTTGAGGCTCAATTTATATTAAAACACAAGGATGATGCAATCACTTTTATTTGACACAACAAACTGCCATACGATCGGTGACATTATTTGTGTGTACCCTCACTAATATACTACAATTATAAAGCTGAAGAGTTTGTTTGTTTGTTTGAATGCGCTAATCTCAGAAACTACTGGTCAGATTTGAAAAATTCTTTCGGTGTTAGATAGCCCATTTTTTGAGGAAGGCTATGTAATATCGTCACGCTAAGACCAACAGGAGCAACATTATAAATCTCCGAAATCCAAATTTATAAGCATAAAATCAAAACAGCTTCACATTTTATCACCTAGATCGAGTGCTAAACAAATGTGAGATGGATGAAATGACGCAGAACATAGCCAAGTCATTAATAACGCTAAAACTGTAATACATCTTTCAACGCTGATGTATCTTCAGAAACTGGCTTTTATAAGATGCCGTACAATTTATGGAAATATTGTTGTCTAGTGAAGTGTAATAAAATCGGTGTCAGGTATACAGTTAACCTAAATTATGACCATATTATTTACATTAATTACAATTTTTAATAGTGTCTCCACTCTCTTCGTACATAATATTAATTTATTAAGACAATAACTCGTCAAATTCATTAGGTTTGTGTCCTTGGTAAAGTGGCCATCAATAAAGTTGGGTCTCTACGGAGTAAGGAATCTTCATAAAACACTTGGTCCAGTAGGGCCCAGAAGGCTTTAATTGTTCATATATTGCAATAGACCATTAGTGCATTCAGGGCGTTAACTAATATTAACTACAAAATGTTGTTTCAGCTGGGAGTCGCTCTTGGCTTCTTACTTCCACCGATGATAGTCCGCGCTCAAGGCACCATCGAAGAAATATCAGAAGATTTCAAGTTTATGTTTTATCTCGTCGCCGGCATCACCAGTGTCCTGTTTGTACTAATTGTTCTATGTAAGTTTTCGCTCTTCAAAATTTCCCGAATATTTGATAAACAAGGACATGTTTTATATCCAGTAAAAATTCAAAACCATCTCTTTTATGGGCCATTCATAAGATATACTTGCGATAAATTTTCCCATATTATATCAATGTTATAGCCTAAGATCATACCATCGAAATTTGCAGAATTAAATGATCTAGAATATGCTAATTAATACATACTCAAGCATAATTTAACGTTGAGGGCTCTTGACAGTAAATTTGTCGATGATTATGGGCTTAATAGACTGGGGTAGAAGCCTTTGAAAATAATGAAAAGATAAAAAAAATCGCAGTCGGATGAAACCCATTAGAAAAGGAGGGGAATATGATAAAAATGTAAGGAAAAATAAATTACGGTCAATCCGAGTTCGGGAAGCGGGAGGGGGGAGCTTTAAAGAGAAAAAAATGGTTTCTCTCGATTTCTGACAAAACTACAAGTCCTATAGAAAAAAGTTCAATGGCAAAGTTGTAGGTAATTAAAAGTTCTACAACTTTTGTATTTACAATTTTTTCACATAATCTAAAAATTTAGGTGAAAAATTCAAAAAACCAAGTTTTTGGTCTTTTATTTCTATCTACTTCAAAATTTATTTTTTTTCTACGAAATTTGGTGGAAACTTACTTTATTATGTCCCAAATACACTGTAATTTATTTGATTGAAAATATTTATTTTTTCGCCTTATTTTGAATTAATACCAAAAAAATAACCTAATTTTCAATCGAAAAGTCACCCGTCAAAATATCAGCTTTTTTCAAAAACTTGGGGTGCCTTTTATTCATTGAAATCTCTACTTTCATATGGTGTAAAAAAAATAAACACCACCATAGTAAATGTTCTCAGGAAATGCATACAAACAGTCTGAAAATTAGCTTTTACTAAATCAGGCACACTTCTTGAACTCTATATCTTCTCTTGTATCGGCTTTTCGGTAATATTTCAAAAGAAAAATAATTATCTGTTCTAAGTTTAATATTTTACAGCATATTCAAAAGCAAAATGATGTCGATAAAAACATTTCAGGTAGTTCGAGAAGTGTGTCTGATTTAGTAAAAGCTAATTTTCAGACTGTTTGTATGCATTTCCTGAGAACATTTACTATGGTGGTGTTTATTTTTTTTACACCATATGAAAGTAGAGATTTCAATGAATAAAAGGCACCCCAAGTTTTTGAAAAAAGCTGATATTTTGACGGGTGACTTTTCGATTGAAAATTAGGTTGTTTTTTTGGTATTAATTCAAAATAAGGCGAAAAAATAAATATTTTCAATCAAATAAATTACAGTGTATTTGGGACATAATAAAGTAAGTTTCCACCAAATTTCGTAGAAAAAAAATAAATTTTGAAGTAGATAGAAATAAAAGACCAAAAACTTGGTTTTTTGAATTTTTCACCTAAATTTTTAGATTATGTGAAAAAATTGTAAATACAAAAGTTGTAGAACTTTTAATTACCTACAACTTTGCCATTGAACTTTTTTCTATAGGACTTGTAGTTTTGTCAGAAATCGAGAGAAACCATTTTTTTCTCTTTAAAGCTCCCCCCTCCCGCTTCCCGAACTCGGATTGACCGTAATTTATTTTTCCTTACATTTTTATCATATTCCCCTCCTTTTCTAATGGGTTTCATCCGACTGCGATTTTTTTTTGTTTCAAAAATTATCTTCTCTAGTCTATAATCAGCATTTCATTAACTGACAATGAAGTGGGATTCAATTAATCTACATTTCAGCCCAAATTTCACTGGTATATATTCATTGAAATACTTGACCGATTAAAATAATCCTGTCCATTTTAATTACTATATTCGATTAAAGCCTGTTTTTTCAGTCGTGAAATATAGGTCCCATTATTCTGAATGATGTAAAATGAGATATAATAATAATATGTGTTTCGATTAAAGCTTTATAGGATGATCGAGACCAAATGATTGGATTCCCTTGAATTTGATTGGTATTATAATTGCAATCGAAATTGATTAAATAGTTTAAAGATAAAATTGGATTGATATCAATAACTATTACAAGCTTACATATTATTATTTGGACAAGAAGTTCTCTAAACTCACCATCAATTTTACTTTTCATATATTTTTATAGAGCTCATTAAATTTACTAAAAATAGCCGTAGGTAAGTCTATTATTTTGTATCATCTGTTAATCACCGTCTCCGATTCTGCTAGTAGTACAATCTTCCCCGTTCTAATGTTTACGACAGTATACCATTACCACCTCACGCTATTTGCGCTTTTTATTCCAGTCTTCAAATCAGCCCCTGCTAGTCCTCCCTCAGCTGCTGCTGACCTCGGTGCCGCTCTGGACTCGAACTTCCTGCAATCCCTGAAGAAACTGATGACCAACCGGAATTATATCCTACTACTGATTTCATATGGATTGAACGTCGGCGTGTTTTATGCTATATCGACTCTACTGAATGAATTGGTGCTGAGATACTATCCTGTAAGTATTTTAGTTTAGTATAATTATTTTTGTTGCTAGGATGTAACGTTATATGTCCCGAATTTTTTAAATAATTGAAAATTATACGCATTATGGTATAATATGACAGATCCCCCTGTGCTTCCAACTTTTACATAACTATATAAAATAGAAAACCTACAGGATATGAGGTTCTTTAATCCTCAAAACTTCTTGCAATTTCCACCTACACATAAACTTCCAAACCCCAATAACTTTAACTTCAAATCATTTCAGGGTGCAAACGCAGACGCCGGTCGCATAGGTCTAGTGATCGTTGTGGCTGGTATGATCGGGTCTGTGGTCTGTGGCCTCATCCTGGACAAGACGCACCGCTTCAAGGAGACCACGCTGGCCGTATACGCCGCTACTGTTGTGGGCATGATAGTGTTCACCTTCACTTTGGACTGTGGATATATCTCTGTGGTTTACATCAGCAGTATATTTCTGGGGTGAGTATGGAGTGTTTTAGTGTCGAAAAGGTTAAAGATTTTAATGAAATTTGAGGTTATTGGATTCGACTGTATTTATAGTCTTCAGGAGAGCTTTTAAATTGAGTGGATTTATAAATAATTCATGTAGAATTATTTTTTATTATTTTATTTTATTAAGGCTCATTAGCAGCTGTACATCGATTGTTTTACATAAAAAATACAGAATTATTGGAATTGACGAATGATATTGAATTATAATCTTCCTTTAGCATTCACAAAAATACGCGAACCAATTTTAATCAGTATTCAGTTGTTCAAAAGAAAATGATCTAAATTATACGTTAAGTTATTAAGTCAGTTTATAAAATTTTAAACTAGCATCGAGCTTTCGACTAAGTTATGATGAATTAATGTTTGATTATTAGCACTTACCTATTCACAAAATATGTGGATTTCAGTTTCTTCATGGCGGGCTATCTTCCAGTGGGATTCGAGTTTGCATCTGAAGTGACTTACCCGGAGCCTGAAGGGACTACATCCGGGATACTTAATGCTTGTGTACAGGTAAGTTGATAATAATTGATAACATTATTATGTTAAAGCTATCCCTTAATTGTTGCTTGTTACTACACTATTTTTTGGTAGTGAAAAAATCAGTAACTTTTCTTTCAGAAAAGTTTTATATTTAGTTAATACGTTTTTATTAAAAAATAAAACCGGCCAAGTGCGAGTCGGGCTCGCGCACAAAGGGTTCCGTAGCAGCAAATATAATAAATTACAGTTAAATCAACCTATCTCAAAAACTATAAGAGATACTTTGATCAAACCAAAAATCGTTGAAAGAGTTAATTAGCATGCATCACCTCTATTTTTTTTAGAATTTTATACCCCGTAGTTATAAAAATAGAGGGGGGGGGACATACTTTTTACGACTTTGAGAGCTGATATCTCAAAAACCGTTCACTTTAAGAAAAATGTTTTTTAGAAAACTTTATATCATTTTAAAAGACCTTTCCATTGATACCCCACACGGGTATGTACATCGAAAAAAAAAATTTCATCCCTCAGTTACATGTATGGGGGGCCCCACCCCCAATTCTTTTTTTTACTATTTAGTGTCATATTTTTGTAGCGGTTCATACAACACATATTCCCATCAAATTTCATCACTGTAGTACTTATAGTTTCCGAGTAAATCGGCTGTGACAGACGGACAGACGGACAGACGGACAGACGGACATGACGAAACTATAAGGGTTCCGTTTTTGCCATTTTGGCTACGGAACCCTAAAAATACGTGTGGCACTCGGGGACTGCCGCAATAAAGCTATTGCATGCTATGCCTTCAAGCCACACCTCCGTGCCCGTCGGAGTGGGGAGCGTGAGGTTTTTTAGTTACGGAATTTCTGGATTCGGTCCCCGCGCTCAAGGCTCGCGATAGAAGCTATGCAATAGCTTAATAAAAAAGAGCGTGAGTGCCGAGCACATGTGTCGTCGCTTCACGCCAAGACGTGACGGCATTGCCATGACGCTTGAAATTTTACTCTCAACGAGCAGAAGTTTCACTTTATAAAATTACTTTTTTTACATAAGTACAAGTTTTTAAACTGTTATTTTATTTTTTTCAAATATTAATTATTATTCATGAATTTCAGGTGTTCGGCATAGTCCTAACCCTTCTCTTCGAATGGATGCTCGGTGAGGTAGGTGACCGTTGGGCCAATTTGACCCTTTGCGCGATTCTAGCACTCGGCACCTCTATCACAGCTGCTATACGATCTGACTTGCGCCGTCAAGCCGCGCAGAACAAGGGTTAAATGCCGCGAAAATTTGAAATGACGGGATTTTTTTTCTACAGAGTATTTTCAAAGCGTTTATAGTATTATGTATGCTCAGTTTTAAAAGACAAAAATGAAGGTATTGACCGTTTATAAAATTTAATAGCTCGATGAATTTTATTAAATTTTACTTCGTAACAGCTTGGCTTTGCTTAGCTGCTTTAGAATTTTAGATGAAATATTTATATTTTAAATTATGACGCTGTATGGTTATATGTCAATAATGCGCGGGAAATAGGAAAATCCACAGAAAAAATTTGAAAAAAAAAATGTCTTTAGATTATTAGCGACATGGATATTTCTACTCGAATTTCTTAGGATAGAGTATGATATTATTAATAGATATTGTATGGACTTATAATATTTAACAATGACAATAAATACGTGTCTCTATGTACAAGTATATTATATAAATTATAACGTTTTACGTAGTCGAAAGTTATCCAATAATAAATAACGAAGTTTATACATTTACGATTTATCGTTAAGAAATTGTATTTTTCTGAAATAGTCGGTGTTTTCGATGTTTAATGTTAAATGTGATAAAAAATTACTTAGCTTGTTAAAAGACGACAATATTATAATATTTTGTCGAATAATACAGTTTTAAGAAGATTCCGTAATATTTATTGAAACAAACTTTGCGATATTTATTTTATTAAGAAAATATCAAATAATACCGAACTATATTATATCTATTATATTCTAAACATCTACGAATATGTCATCATATTATCTTATTTAATATACTTCTATACATATTTTACACTTTTTGATTACACAGAAACTAAAATATTTTTTTACAAATTTAACTTCAAGCAAATAAAAGCTTTTTTTCAATAATGTATTAGTTACTCCACTATTATAGAATATACTTAGACTGTGCCTAATATAATTATGGACACAATTGACGCATCGAAGCTAACAATTATAATGAAACAACGAACCAACACGCAAACTCATTATTTGCTTATCTATATTTTGTTTCCATAAACTTAATAATACCGTTACCATATTATAACTACGTTGTTTGAATTAAAAATGTATCGATAACTGAACTAGTGAGTCGAACTTCGAACGATCATTCTTATATACAGCATTACCATTACGTAGTACTACAATATATTATATGTATTATATTCTGTGGCATTACTAGTATAGTATTATATTATTATCTGTGGTAGCATCACTCTAATTTTATCTATGCTACAGATAATTTTGCTATTAATTGGGATGTTTTGATAAACATTTTACTCTACAAAGGCCTAGAATTATGTAATTACCTATTTTTGACATTTTTAATGCAACTTATTGTCGAGCCAATTTAATAGGCAACATTTGACGTCTATCAATTTTATCTTCGAAGAGAGGTAACCTGCTTAAAAACATCGATTAAAGTGAATTAATCGATACGGATTTGAAACATTTGTCAATCGAATTTATTGATTTATGATAATTTTTATTCACAAGTAATCAATGCATTCGATTCTAGATGTCAGATTTCGATTTTTAGAGTAACGTCTCTGGTATTTAAAAAGAAAAAAGGTTTATTGACACAAAATTGTAGTGACGTCAGTTCTTCAATTCAGAAATTGTTTATTATGTTTAAAATGGTTTATCAGTAAAATGAAATCTTAAAATTACTTGTATCGGTCATTGTTATTATAAATATGTAGTCGTAATTGAAAAAAGTCAAGCAAATGTGCAGTTCTAACAAAACGAAATATCATGTTATTCTATGTCGTCGTTACTAGGTTACGTTCTTGAATTTTGTTGAACTGTCAAATGTTGCCTATTAAAATGGCTCTACTATAGGTGCATAATTTTGTTTGATAATTTGGGAATATTATATTAATCTAATCTAAAATAATACCAATGACAGCAAAATGACACATTATCGAATATGCTGTTTGACAGCGCTTTGAAATTGACAACTTATGAATGGCGCGAAATTTAAGAACCACCTTCGGTTGATAAAAGTAATACTTATCGATGTACAAAGAATAATTTAGGCCTATCTGTTGCACAAAATAAACAAACCAAACCGGAATAAGTTTTTATATTAGATGAACATTATTATAGGTATTATAATGCCTATAACAATAAATGACACTATGACGGATAATTTTTCAAGTAATTTTAATAAAATATGCATTTACAATTATTGTTTAGACATTATTTTATGTAAGTTAAATACATATTAATATGACTGTAATTGATTGTGGATAAAGAGAGCTTTTTCCTGAACGCTAATTAATAGATGATAATATTACTTATTTTATATAATAATATAATAATGAATTACTATAATTTCAAAATAGTAGTGATAGGTCACTACTATTTTGAAATTAGCCTAGGGGCTAAACACAAACATTCTTATAAATTAAGTAAGTGTATACTTTAATATTTTTTTCAATTCAAAACTGTATTTTTTACTGTTATTTCGGTAAAACCGCTTATAAATTAGATTCTTTTATTTACTGAAGTATAAAAATACGATAATTGTGATCATTTTCGTTACACACTTTATATACCTAGGTAACAATCATTCCAATTTTCCAAAACTCATTAAAGGCTTGTGACTCATTTTTACATTTATTTATTATTTACTTTAGTATGTAAATACATTAGACTCAATTTATTTATTTATTTTATGAAATAAAATAATTATTGAGTAAGTAAATTGTGTGTAACACAATGTGATGTGATCCAGTATTACATTTGAATAGATTTTATTATATTTTGTTTTCAATAGTTTAAGATGAAACTTTTTCTTATTTATACAATTAGACGGTTGCATTTCATTTTTAATTTGAAATATAATTTTTAAAATAATAATAAATAAAAATCATTTATTGATCAATTTGTGGGTTAGGTACAAACATGTAACATTTGGACCCCAAACTAGGACAGCCTGTATTTTGGGGTCCAAATTAATCGCTTACGACCGATGCATAAAATAAGTGATGTAGAACAACGTCCTTTGAATTTGTCATGTTGCTTCAAAGTTCAATACGAAATAAAACAACATGAATTTGTATTTTACCGGAATGACTTACATAATTAAATAATTGTTGTATTTTAAGAAGAAATTCAAATACTGGGTTGTAACGAAATAGTATGGAATAATTTTAAGAACCTACCACAACGGATTATTAAATTATAATTATTAAGCAATTATGAGGTGATTATGTTTTAATTTTAAGAGATAGCTGTTCGTAGCAAGATAGTGTTTTAAAAAATACAATAAATAAATTTGTTGGCATCTAATAAATTTTGTTTTATTTGTCCTCTTAACGATTCTCCAAAATTTATAGGACGTTTACATGAAGAAATCTTAATACCTTTTAATTTCATAACGCCTAATTAGTAATTATAGTACATATAATTACATTGGCAATAAGAATATACATAATAGTTTATTAAAATATGTTACTTGAGAAATAACGTATCCCATAAATATGGGATTTGAATTTGTTAGCACAAAAAGTTTAGTATCTGCGACATTAAAAGTGAATAAGCATAAATGACATTGACGTTGTTGACGTCAAAATATCAGTTGCTATGGCGGCAGATTTAGATTTTAGTAAACGAAGACTGAAAATTTTAAATTAATTTAAGTTAATGGCACGATTTGTTAGAAAACAATGCATTTAAAATAAATTCCACGAACAATGTAGTTCTATAAGTTAAATGGCCCGGTATTTTAAATGTATAAAAATTTCGTGTTGCATTATAATTTATTTGCCGTAATTGTAAATTATTTTGATTGTGAATATAAAGAAATCGGATTGATAACGAATACAATGAATGATGGGAAAGAAAAAAGCGCACATGATATGTGCAAGAATCACACAGCCCGATCAGAAAAAGGTAAGTTACTGAGCTTTTGAAAATATTGCTTGAGGCTTAATTCTCAGAGTAATAAAAAAATGTAAGTCATAAATCTAGATCACTGTCTCATGTATAAGTGTGTTTCACATACAAAGAAATTCGTATGAACAATGCATTATTACAGATTTTTATAGAATTTGCCCTTCAAAACTTAGTAAGCGTGAATTAGAGGATTTATATTTCGCCCTTGTTGACAATAATGTGGATCTGAAGAAAACGGTTAATGGGCAGCGGGAACAGCTAAAGATTTTATCAACAAAGTTACAAAGGGCTACAGTGCAGAGGCCTCTGGTACGGGACATAAAGGAATGCTGCTGTAATTGTAAAGCTACTGTGAACGAACAGAAAGAGACGTATGTGTAAATTATATCATAATTATTAGTAAGAAAAATAAATAAGTGTAGGTGTACAAATAACGAAACAAATACTGAACTCAGATAATATTTGAATTTTTCAAAGCATATTATTTTTATTCTTTTTCCTTTTATGTATTGGCTTGAGTGCCTATTTATAATGATTTTTTTTTATTTATAATATCACTAGTGGTCCGCCCCGGCTTCGCCCGTGGTACCTACATGTTTAAACTATCCTATCTCTCAAGTTGGATCGAACTGCACATGGTGTGCAAATTTTATTATAATCGGTTAAGTGGTTTAGGAGTCCATTGAGGACAAACATTGTGACACAAGATTTATATATATTAAGATTACACATCTAAGTTTTAATAATCTATTTTAATCATAAAGTTTATCATGACTCTTTATACTGTTGTAGTATAGCAGATATGAAGAAAACCAATGAGCGTTTAAGTGACAGGATTCGCTTGCTCAACATGAGGCTTTGTTCGACAAAACAGTTCCTTAAAAAGGGTTCAGTAGGATCAAAATGTCCAAAATGCAATATGTCTTCCATTTCTATGAAGTAAGTTTCAATTTAATGTTTATTTGATTCACATAAACAGAAAGTTCTTTTAATTAGATACTTATTTAAAAAAAAAGACGGGTTGCACTCCGGGAGTGCCGGCAGAAGTGAAAAATTGATTATTAACGTTGAGCATGTTTGATATTTTGGAATGGTATCCGTCTTACGCTTTTTCGATCAGGCCACGTGTCCTGACGCGAGTTTAAGATTTTATACCCAACGCCGCTAAAGAAGTTTTCACTTCAAAAATATTATGTAAAATGTTACATTGTTATAATCTTATGAGAGCAACTATGAAGTTTTGTGTCTTCTCTGTAGAAACTGTTTTCTGACCAGTAGTATAATATTATTATTTTTCTGTAGTTTGATGATAAATGAAGTGTTGTTGAATAAATAAATGTTTGAGTTTGAGTTTGAAATTAAGAAAATGTGTGTATATGTATAGAAAAATAATTCATTTTTGACTTATTTTTCAGAAATGCATCTACAAGTGCTCTCAATTTGAAAGCAAATGAGAATGTTAGATCTTCCACAGCTTCCTGCCAATATCTTAATAGGTACCAGGTTTTTCTTTATTCTCATTATCACTTTTTCTTAATGAATTTCTTTTTAGCTTGAAAATATCAAAGACGCATAATATGTTTATTGCTAAGATAATTTTGTTAGGTGTATCTTTTTTTAAGTAGCTTATAAGGTGTAAGTTTTGAAAATACTTTAGGTACTGGAAACGAAGCATAATATTAGTAACTAGCTTAAGCGGTTTCACCCGCATTACTCCGCTCCTGTTGGTCTTAGCGTGATGATAAAATATAGCCTATAGTCTTCCTCGATAAATGGGCTATCTAACACCAAAAGAATTTTTCAAATCGGACCAGTAGTTCCCGAGATTAGCGCGTTCAAACAAACAAACAAACTCTTCAGCTTTATAATATTAGTATAGATTTGATTCAGTATTAAAAGCTTCATAGGAATATTATTGAAACAATTTTATTGAGCATTTTCTGCTCAATTATAATTCTAAATTCTAATATTGCAATTCATTTTGATTTTGACTTTTTTAATATAAATTATATTATAAATGATTGAAATAATTGTTTTTTCACAATTTTCAGTGATTTCGCCCAGCCGTCTTCCCCAATCCAAGAAATCGCATCAACTAGAGAACAGTATGTTAAATAAACAAATGTCATTTTATAACCCACATAACTTATAAATTGAATCTAATAAATAGTGAGAAATTTAATATTTCCTTAGTTTAATAAATTCTTTTATTATTTATGCGTTTGAGAGCAGTAAAAGACTATTCTTTTTTAATAAAAAGTTATTGTGTTGATACAGTGGTTCATTTGATTATAAAAAAATAAAAATTTAATTACTTAGTTATTTTCTGTAAAATATTATAGTTTCATTGTATTATCTTATCTGTGGTTTCATTTAATTTCAGATCTACAGAAGGTCCCTGTGATCAGAATAAATGTAGAACTCTCATGGAAGAGATGAAACAAAAGATTGCTGATTTGCAACAGGTTTGTATTAAAAAAATATATTTAATAGCTTTTCTGATTATCTGTAACTAAAATCACTGAAAATATTATAATAATTTTCAAAATTTTGGGTATTTATGTTTATAATGTTTTCAAAAGGAGACCATTAAAGCCCAAGTTAATAGTCGAACATTGTGCACACATATATTAAGATCTCACAGACTGAAAGCCGGTTTCTCAATTGAGAATTGATTTCAATAAGGTTTGAGAAAACTTTGTGACATACAAACCAATATTAAAGCAGCATTTACATATAATTTCAGAGGTTCTAATCTATACTAATATTATAAAGCTGAAGAGTTTGTTTGTTTGTTTGTTTGAACGCGCTAATCTCGGGAACTACTGGTCCGATTTGAAAAAATATTTTGGTGTTAGATAGCCCATTTACCGAGGCGGGCTATACTATATATAATCACGCTAAGACCAACAGGAGCGGAGCAATGCGGGTGAAACCGCGGGGAACAGCTAGTGTTAAATATGTGAAAATAAAATTTAGAAACCGGTCGTCAATATACATTATACAGCCTTCTTCCAGGAATTATCATCCACACACGAAGACTATTCGACTCGAATAAAACGACTCGAAGAAGAAATGAAAACATTTCATTCTGAAAACATTCGAGTTAGAAGTGAGTCGACTTCGAGCGGGCACAGGATTGAGCAGCAAAGGGGGGAAATTACAGATCTCTTGCAGAGATTGAGGATTTGTGAAGCTCAGTGTGGTAGGAAACGTTTTTGTTTAAAAACATTTTAGAATTTGTATCTACAAAAATTCATGCACATTTGAGAATATAGGTATATTAAGAAGAGCTGGAACGTCAACACATTTACACATTGCACATGTTAGGCCGGGAGATACTGACACAAAATTTCGGGTCATTTGTAACAGGATGGCGGTCTAGAGGGGTCTTAGTACGCAATGACAAAAAGAAAAATGATGGTCAGAACGCTGGTACCGGCGGACTAGTCGCGTGGGCGTTAGTCACACTCGTCGGATAAATAGCGAAAGTCCAACGATTTGTAACACAAAAATTTTAGAATTTACCGATAGCCCTTAAAAAAGATGTAGGCGGTAGTGTCATGCCATACAGTTACGATGTGACTTACAGTCCGCCATACCGACGTGAATGCGTTGATTTAAAAAAAAACAATTCAACCATTTGTACCGGGCTCACTTTTGCACAGGTAACCATCGTCGTGCAGCCATTTACTAAAATCGCCATGCCATACTTTTCGGACGATTCCAAATGGTCGCCATACCGCGGAAAATCTGCAAATTTTTGAATTTTTTTTCTCGCCAAACGATTTGTACCACCCTACATTTTTTTTTTCAACAACTCCTGAATGATTATAAATAGAAGTGTGATAATGCCATACCTGTGGGAGGTGGCGAATGTGTATAAGATTTTTTTCTTATTGTAAGATTTTATTCGTAGTTTGAACGATTTGTAGCAGTATGGCACTAATTTTTCCCTCTATTAAAAGTATGGCAAATATAATAATGGTCACGTTGCATCATATACTTTCGCAAAATTGCCGTACTGGTACAAATCGCCAATTCTTTTCATTTTTTTTTACGTCTTGGCTTAAGTCTTACAATCATCCGCCCCATGTTTGCAATCTGCGATATTTTTTTCTAGGTAGAATTGTATACAAACAAACAGAATATAATGATCCCATACTGTAAAAAATTATTTTACGTATTGTACAGTCGTATTTTTGAAACGTGACGAATAAATTAATTTTCAAGTATAGCAGCACTTTTTCCCCCTACTAGAAGTATGGCAAATATAATAATGGTCACATTTTATCAAATACTCTCCAAAAATCCAAATGCAATACTGGTACAAATTGTTTGGCGAAAAAAAATTTTTTTTTGCAGATTTTCGGCGGTATGGTGGCCATTTGGAATCGTCCGAAAAGTATGGCATGGTGATTTTCGTAAATGTCTGCTTTGAATTGTTTTTTTTTTAATCAACGCATCGCGTCGGTATGGGGGGCTGTAAGTTACACTGGAAAAGTATGGCATGACACTACCGCCTACATCTTTTTTATGGGCTATCGGTGAATTCTAAAATTTTTGTGTTACAAATCGTTTGACTTTCGCTATTTATCCGACGAGTTCAACTAACGCCCACGCGACTAGTCCGCCGGTACCAGCGTTCTGAGTTCTGACCATCATTTTTCTTTTAGTCATTGCGTAATAAGACCTCAGTATAACCGCCATTCTGTTACAAATGACCCGAAATTTTGTGTCAGTATCTCCCGGCCTATGTATGTGTCATATTTTGCAATTGTTTATAAATACAGGGTGATGTAATTGGTGTAGTACGAATATCTAAAAATCTATGAAGAATTTTGTGATACAGTAAATGGAAGAATTATAGACTATTTTACAGTATTTAATAAAATAATTTAATTTTTTGTTCATTTTCATTAGAAATGTCAATTTTTCTCACCAAGGTGGAAATTTGGATGATAAGGATCTTGTTAGAAAAATATAAATTTTGACTAAAATCGGCATTTCTTTTTCAAAAATCAAATTACTAATTAATAATCAGAGTTATCACATTATTAAAAAAAATAAGCCAAACTATACACAATTTTTACCTACTTGATGCAATCCTCAAAGATCATGGACATAGTGTATTGCGCCTTCCACCATACCATCCAGAACTCAACCCAATAGAGTTACTATGGGGCATAATTAAAGGGAAAGTAGCATCACAAAATGTGAACTTTAACTTGAAAACTGTGGAAGAATTATTTAGAAAGGAAGCAAATGCTATTAGTCTGGATATGTTTAGTGACGTTTGGAGAAAGACGCGAGAACATGAGGAAAAATATATTCAATTAGAACCAAAAGTAGATAATTACACTGACTCATTTATGATAACATTAAGAAATTCCGACAACGAAACATCGAGTTCTTCGAGCGATGAAAGTTACAGTGAAGTAGAAGATTACGATTATGATTAAATAGATTCTTCTTCTTCTCTATAGATACTGCTTTCTGAATTGGTGGTAAATGTTAAAACTGTTAAACTGTTATGACGATTAAAAAGTGCTTCTAGAAGAAGTCTAATTGTATAAATGTTTGAGTTTGAGTTTAAAACCAATAGTGTGAAAATTATACAATAAACATGTAACACATATTTGTTAGCGCGTATTGGTAGGTATTACGTACTTACTACAAATATAATATTTCTTAGATATCTTTACTCGACCAAAGTCAGGAATTTAATTATTATTTGATAATTGAATGATTATTAATACTTTTATCCAATTGATTATTATTAGAATAAATAATTAACTTCATCAATTGATTTACTTTTAAATTATAATTTTACAGGTAAATTATGAGAGCTTTCATAAGTAATTATATTTGCATATCATCATATATATATAAAGCTACACTACCACTCACTCACTGACATCGCTTTTCTCGGAAACTACGTGGAAAGTTGGGGGGATTTCGACGTGATCGTGTAGAGGTGCTCCGATCGACCAGAGGAAAAATATAGCGATCTCGATCTACTTCGAAAACCGAGTCGACCCCTGGAGGTGCGCAAAAACGGTGATACCTGGAGGGGGGGTGTCTGAACAAAAAATGCTCGGAACTGGTGGCGATTACCAGGGGTGGTGGAAAAATGGGGATTTTCGCGAAAACAAGATGGCCGCCGTACTTTGCCAAAATCGCCGTTTATGAATCCTTACGTCTCAAATTTGGCACACGTGCTCTGTTCGAGCCGGCGAATCGATCGGTGCCCCGTTCGAGTGGCTCCGGGCCCCCGTTTCTGACTTTCATACATTGGAAAATCCAACGGCCCGCGGAAACGGTGCGAGTTGGGTGGGGGGTCCCGGAACTAAAAATGATCACCACCCTGGGACGCTACCAGGGAGCCGTAGTGGGACGCTCGATTTTGGAATTTTTCCATTTTTGGCGCAAACATAAAAACGTAAATTTAGACGAGGTGGCGCAACGGAGAAATACACCAATGATGCATTCGTACTCGCCCAGCTCCCAGGATATCCAGAAAAATACGAAATCTTAAACTTTCCCTCATCTCGCGAAGACGGTCAACGGCCCGCGCAAACGGTAGCAGCTACATCTGGGGTGCTAGAACTAAACTTGGAGTAGACCTCGAGCAATTACCACAGATAGTGAAAAAAATTCAAAATGGCGGAAAAAATGGCCGCCGCCATACAATTTCTAAAACGGCCATTTCTGGGCCGATCGCGCTGAAACTTGGCACAGGGGCTTTAATCGAGCCGCACATTAAGGTGTGATACTCATAATCGAGTTTCCACCGCTGGTTTCCGAGTTTCATACAAAGCAAAATTCGACGGCTCTCCGAAACGGCGCCAGATAGCCGGGGGGTGTAGAACTAAAAAATGATCAGGAAGATGGGGCGCTACCAGGGCAATGGAGAGATTTCAAATTGGACGCAATTTTTTTTCAAAAATGGCCAATTTTTCGAGGCAAGATGATGGCGCCGGTTATTTCACGATCGGTCTGAAAATTGACATTTGTGCTCTTATCGGCCATATTTACAAAACTGCATACTCAGAATCTCTCTCCGACCCCTGGTTTCCATTTTCCATACATCACGAAATTCACCAGCTCTCTGAACCGGTGGCAGGTAGGTCGGGGTCGCCGAAGTAAAAAATGCTTCAAAACTTGGTCCGCTTCCAGGCATATAAAAATTTTTGGTAAAGAGCGAAATTTTTTTTTTCGAAAATTTTGTATGGAAATTTCCATAGTAGGAAGGGTAATTGAATAGCAACGGCAAAAGACGGCGCCGCGGGCTGCTTGCTGCCCGCGCACCGCGCAACCTCGAAGGTCGGCAGCCTCCCGAAGTAGAAAATATTTATTAACTTTTGAACTACCGCACGAGCGAAGCGAGCGAATCACGGCAGCGGCTGGCGTAAATATTCAAATAGGTAGCGAGGAGCGAAGCGACGAGCGAGTTAGGTTAACTTTTGAACTACCGCACTAGCCAAGCGAGCGAAGCGAGCAAGTCACGTCAGCGGCTGGCGTAAATATTCAAAGAAGTAGCGAGGAGCGAAGTGACGAGCGAGTTAGGTTAACTTTTGAACTACCCCACTAGCCAAGCGAGCGAAGCGAGCAAGTCACGTCAGCGGCCTGCGTAAATATTCAAAGAAGTAGCGAGGAGCGAAGCGACGAGCGAGTTTGGTTACTTTTGAACTACCGCACTAGCCAAGCGAGCGAAGCGAGCAAGTCACGTCAGCGGCCGGCGTAAATATTCAAAGAAGTAGCGAGGAGCGAAGCGACGAGCCAGTTAGGTTAACTTTTGAACTACCGCACTAGCCAAGCGAGCGAAGCGAGCAAGTCACGTCAGCGGCCGGCGTAAATACTCAAAGAAGTAGCGAGGAGCGAAGCGACGAGCGTGTTAAGTAAACTCTTTAACAGTTTATTATGAAAAGTCACTGCCCGCTATCGATTAGACACCTCAAAATGATGAAACAGTTTCGACTGACTGTAGAATCGCTGTTAGCAGATGTAACAAATGGACAGGAAATTCAAATGCATTTTCAAATGACTGAAGATTTCTGCCCTGGGATGAGCCGCGAGCTGCTTGCAGCTCGCGCACCACGCACCCTCGAAGGTAGACAGCCCCCCGGAATAGAAAATATTTGAATGGGAAATTTATAAGCACTTCCGATTGACTGTGGAATCGCTGTTAGCAGATATTAACAAATTGACAGGGAATTTTTATGCATTTTCAACTGACTGAATATTTCTGCCCTGGGATGCTTCGCGGGCTGCTTGCAGCCCGCGCACCACGCACCCTCGAAGGTGGACAGTCTCCCGGAATAGAAAATATTATAATGGGGAATTTATAAGCACTTCCGATTGACTGTGGAATCGCAGTTAGCAGATAATAACAAATTGGCTGGGAATTTTAATGCATTTTCAATTGACTGAAGATTTTTGTCCCTGGGATGTACCGCGGGCTGCTTGCAGCCCGCGCACCACGCGCCCTCGAAGGTCGACAGCATTATAGAATAGAAAATATGTGAATGGGGAATTTAAAAGCACTTCCGATTGACTGTGGAATCGCAGTTACCAGAAAATTACAAATGGACTTGGAATTCTAACACATTTTCTAATGACTGCCCTATTGCTTCAACCCAGGGGCAAAAGGGGCTCGCGGGCTGCTTGCAGCCCGCGCACAACGCACCCTCGAAGGTCGACAGCATTTCAAAATAGAAAATATTTGAATTGGGAATTTATAAGCACTTCCGATTCACTGTGGAATCGCTGTTGGCAAATAATAACAAATCGACGGGGGATTTTGATGCATTTTCAAATGACTGCCCTATTGCTTCAACCCAGGGGCAAAAGGGGCTCGCGGGCTGCTTGCAGCCCGCGCACAACGCACCAGCTAGTTATAATATATAAAGCTACACTACCACTCACTCACTCACTGACTGACATCGGTTTTCTCGGAAACTACGTGGAAAGTGGGGGGGATAACGACGTGATCGTGTAGAGGTGTGCCGAGTGACCAGAGGAAAAATATAGCGATCTCGATCATCTTCGAAAACCGAGTGGACCCCTGGAGGTGCGCAAAAACGGTGATACCTGGAGGGGGGGTGTCTGAACAAAAAATGCTCGGAACTGGTGGCGATTACCAGGGGTGGTGGAAAAATGGCGATTTTCGTGAAAACAAGATGGCCGCCGTACTTTGCCAAAATCGCCATTTATGAATCCTTACGTCTCAAATTTGGCACACGTGCTCTGTTCGAGCCGGCGAATCGATCGGTGCCCCGTTCGAGTGGCTCCGGGCCCCCGTTTCCGACTTTCATACATTGGAAAATCCAACGGCCCGCGGAAACGGTGCGAGTTAAGTGGGGGGTCCCGGAACTAAAAATGATCACCACCCTGGGACGCTACCAGGGAGCCATAGTGGGTCGCTCGATTTTGGAATTTTTCCATTTTTGGCGCAAACATAAAAAGGTGCATATAGCCGAGGTGGTGCAATGGAGAAACACACCAATGACGCATTCATACTCGCCCAGCTCCCAGGATATCCAGAAAAATATGAAACCCTGAACTTTCTCACAGCCCGCGAAGACGGTCAACGGCCCGCGCAAACGGTAGCAGCGACATCTGGGGTGCTCGAACTAAACTTGTAGTAGACCTCGAGCAATTACCACAGAGTGCGAAAAAAATTCAAAATGGCGGAAAAAATGGCCGCCGCCATACAAATTCTAAAACGGCCGTCGCTGGTCCGATCGCGCTGAAACTTGGCACAGGAACTTTTATCGAGCCGCATATTAAGTTGGCATACTCATAATCGAGTTTCCACAGCTGGTTTCCGAGTTTCATACAACGCGAAATTGGACGGCTCTCCGAAACGGCGCGAGATAGGTGGGGGGTGTAGAACTAAAAAATGATCAGGAACATGGGGCGCTACCAGGGCAATGGAGAAATTTCAAATTGGACGCCATTTTTTTTTCAAAAATGGCCAATTTTTCAAAGCAAGATGGTGGCGCCGGTTACTTTACGATCGGTCCGAAAATTGACTTCTGTGCTCTAATCGGCCAAATTTACAAAACTGCATACTCAGAATTTCTCTCCGACCCCCGGTTTTCATTTTCCATACATCACGAAATTCAACGGCTCTCCGAACCGGTGGCACTTAGGTCGGGGTCGCCAAAGTAAAAAATGCTTCAAAACCTGGTCCGCTTCCAGGCACATAAAATTTTTTGGATAAAAACGAAATTTTTTTTTTCGAAAATTTTGTATGGAAATTTCCATAGTAGGAAGGGTAATCGCATAGCAATAGCAAAAGACGGCGCCGCGGGCTGCTTGCTGCCCGCACACGGCGCAACCGCGAAGGTCGACAGCCTCCCGGAGTAGAAAATATTTGAATGGGGTATTTATAAACATTACCGACTGACTGTTGAATCGCTGCTACCAGATAGTAACAAATGGACAAGATATTCGAATGCATTTTCAAATGACTGAAGATTTCTGACCTGGGATGGGCCGTGGGCTGCTTGCAGCCCGCGCTCCACGCACCCTCGAACGTGGACAGTCTCACGGAGTAAAAAAACCAGCACGCTCACCAAGTGCCGGATTACCTCACGATCTTCTCTGGTTGAAAGGCTGAATAGTGTGCAGAAAAGATTGATTTTGTTGCATTGGTAGGCAGTTGCTATTCTATCTGGAATTTATCTTAAATTTGTTTAATGTATTCATGTATTCCTCACGTAGGGACCATACTTCATAAGCTTTTAATATATGAATTTTAAAATAATATTGGAGAAAAAGACGCCAATAAGTAGAATGCTATTCAAATTCAATACGATACTGACACAATTCAATTTTTGAACCAATTCGACCTTGCGAAGTTATATATGTAAAAAAAAGTATATAAACAGACTTCCTAAAAAATTTTAGCCAATTAGGTAGGTAAATTCTTAGTTAATTTTTAGGCGTTACGTAAACTACAAAATATTACATATATCAATATAGACCTGTCTACCTTAATTGTTACTTACATCAAAAGTTTACATGTATACATGAAACTTCATAACACTTGAATGTGATTCGTGAATAGGTATATATTTTTTACTAGCTTTCCGCACGCCAACGGCTTCGCCAGCGTAGTTGAAGAACCCGCATACTTGTGAATAATATAATATATATAGGTAATATAAACCGAGAAGAGTGATTGCTATTGATGTTATTAAAACAAATAGTAAAAAATCGAGGTAAAACAACCATATTTTTATACAGATTTTCTACCGACGCATCTCACGGATACCAGTTGCAGTGTTGAGATTCGTCTCGACATAACGTAAATGACACAGTTATACACGACGAATAAAATATATATGTAGGTACCTACTGAGTTACTGACTATTGCCACACCATTGCTATGGGGTCTATAAAACCAGCGTATATTCGCAAAACAATAATTGTTCTTTGTAATAAATATTTAATGTGTAGAAATGGACAGTTGATTTACCTACTATGAAAGTTGGTATAGATTTAAATTAAAATGAGTTAAGTGCGAGTTGGACTCACAACACTAAGGTTTCCGTATAGGTACCTACATATGCAACTGCAATACAAGACCTTGCCAACATTACTTATCTACGGTTTTATATTAAGCTATTGCTGCTATTGCATAGCTTCTATCGCGGGCCTTGAGCGCGGGGACCGAATCGAGAAATTCCGTAACGAAAAGACCTCACGCTCCCCACTCCGACGGGCTCAGAGGTGTGGCTTGAAGGCATGCAGCATGCTATTTACCGCGGCAGTCACCGAGTGCCACACGTTATTTTTGTTGTTGTACCCTACCCTACCTATACTATTCCTTTATTTAAACATGTACCTCATACCTGTACATAGTAATAAGTATAGATCTATTACATACCTAATAATAATTATACTGGTTTTTTATTTCATTAAACTTTCGCCATTGTTGTAATAAAAATAAAGTGTGAATAAAATGTAGGTACCTACGTACCCTCTTCAAATAAGTAGGTAATTATGATTTCAAATTAGAATAATAAAAATAAACGTGAAATAATAATAATTATCAACAGGTATTCAATGAGAATTTAATAAATGAATACCTACTTACTTTAACATGTGCAATACTTATGCAAAGTTATCTAACAGTAAAATATATTTAAAAAATTATAATATGAAAGAGATTTAAATTATTTGTATAGCAATATAAATCATTTGTTTCTACTTTATGAATATTATCAGTTATCACTAACAGACACTAGATTAATAAGAAAATGAAACACATGAATAACTTTTTTCATTATACATATATTTATTTACACTGAAAACATAATATTCAAACCATATTTATTTAATTTAATTATTGACATAACTTGGTGTAGGGATAGGTACCATGTTTAAATCAATATTTTAATGACAGTAACTTTTATTTCATATTTTTGTCAAGACTTCTGCAGGGATCCCGAGTTACATTGTTCTTGAAAGATATTTTTTGGATAGATATATTAAATGTATGATGATTATTGGTGAATTAAAATTGATAAACAGTATGGCCAAATTATTATACTCGGTTCCTTTTTTCTTATAGCAAGTTACATTGTTGTTTAAAATGTAGACGGCTTTCACTTATTAAGTATATTCTTTATATTATAGTAAGAAGTATAAAATGTACAGTAACAATAGCTATCAAGTTTTCAGAGATATCATGGTCATTCAAATTGAAATTTATACACTTTATTACTATTTTTCATCTATAATATAATACCATCAATGGGTCAATCAGTCTGAGTTATTCAATATTAATAATACTAATAACTTTCTGGAATGTTCAATAAATGTAAAATGTGAGCATCTGCAAATCATAAAACATTTCCTTTATGTTTGGTAAATTAAACTTAATTATGTTTTTCTTCATTTTCATACTCTCTGATCATATTAGATTTCACTTGTTTTACACTTGGCATTGTAGTCTTCTTTCATCACAAAAATATATGTTTTAATTCATTGTTAATCGTTGTTTTATTTTTATAATAACTTATTGGAAACAAACGTTATTAGTATCGACACGTCTTATTAGAATTATTACATAATATAATAGTAAAACGAGTACATAGATCAAGCCGTTTTCTTAATTGTTTTCGGAAAGTTGTTTGTTGACATAAATAAATATTCATATTCATTTGACGTTACAATGATCATTTAAAATTTGACATTGACATTAGTATCAATAGTAAAAAAGTACATTAAATTAACAATTGAAAGACTTTAATTCATTCAATCTTTAAAAGAAATATAATGACATATAAATAAAACAGATTTAATGAAATAAAAAATTACGAGCACATATAACTTTTATTCAAGTGCATTAAAATTAAAATCATTGCTATTATGACCAAAATAAATATAATGTTGGCAGCATTGGATATGTTTTTCTTAGATTAGAAAAAACTTGAATAAAATTAATTATTAAGCAATTTAATCAAGACGTTACATTTTTTGTCTACTTTAGAATAATTTCATAAACATTATAGTTGTGTTTAATAATTATAAAAATATTGAATTCTTGATTATGTTTATAAAAAGCATTATTTGACTTTGATATTTATTATAAGTATAGACACAATCTTCTATAATTATTTGAATAATAATTGTATAAATTAAATTAAACATTAGTTACTACCTATTTATTTAAAAAATATTATTAGTACTCATTAATTATAATACATATTATAATATATTTTCGTAAAAAAACTTCTAAATATGAAAAAAAATAGGTATGAATTATATTTATACCATTAATATATTAATATTAAACAGATATTTTGAAATTATTTTTTTGTTATATATAATAAACATAAGAGATATTCAAAATACCTACGTAATCACAAAATATAAATTGAATTTTTAATTATGAAAAAATTACAAAACTGTGAAATTGTCTATTCCCACTTTTTCGTAATGTTTGCAATATGTCGCGTCTGGATTTTTACTTCCGGTGAATTTCGCGCTTTCCCCTGAGTATATATTCTGTGCCCGCGCCATTCCTCCTTCTTTACCATTTCGCCTGTTCTCAGGGTAAGTCGATTTACATATTATCATTAATTATTGCTCAGTGCTCACATATTGTACTTGGAGTGAATAATGATTTGAGTTTGTTTTCTTTATATATTTTACTAACTAACGATTAAATATATTAATTAGTTTATTTATGTAATTAAATACAAAAAGTCTTCACTCTTATTCATAACGATTTATTCTTTTGTTTTTTCTATGGATTTAATGAATTGATTAAGTATTTTAGTGAAAACAAGTGATGTTTGTTTAATGCTTTGTTTTTAAATATTCATGTATCGTTTTCAGTAACTTTTCGAGATTCTACGTGATCTCGTGCCCTCGACATGTTCCAAGCATCTTCTTGCAATAATGGCGGCAACGCAGCGGCAATGGCGTGTATCGCTACCGGTAAGCTTTATTCAATTTATTAAAACTAATTATTAACATAGGTACATATTTTCATAGGGCTCTATTAGGTAATCAATCAGGTTTATCTTTTTTGTGCAAATTGAAATGTTCTAAATAAGTAGGTATGTAGATATTTCTTATAATTATTCAAAGATTTTTTATGAAATTGGTACCTATCTAATGCTTATGATCCTAATAGGTACGTAATTGCCGTTGTCAAGTAGTGTTAAAAAACATTTTTCATTATGTAGTTGCGTATGTACCTAATCGATTACAGAATAAAGTAATTTTCTTTAACTACTATATTTTTTTCCTAATTCGTTGTAAAAAAATGCGCGGGCATCGTGGACCGCCAATGTCGCGCGATGAGCGGGCGCAGCCGCGGTTGTCGGCGTCGGTCGCCATTTTGTGTGTTAGGTATATTAATTGTGAAAATAAATCAAATATTAGGTAATTCCTTAAATATTATATTCAAAATTGTAAATATCCTTAAATAGTAAAAATAATGATTATCATATATCATGATAATATTGTTTCTGACATTGTTATGTACTGTTCTGTATTAACTTACGTTATAGTGATACATACCTTATCTATTTTCTTTTTATGGAAATGAACGTATTATTTTGTAATGCAATGCTTATATGTATAGATAAAATAGCTTTGCGCCCGCGGCTTCGCCCGAGTTTTCAAAGCAACAGTACTATATTATTTTCCTAATTCGTTGTAAAAAAATGCGCGGGAATCGAGGACCGGCAATGTCGTGCGATGAGCGGGCACAGCCGCGGTTGTCGGCGTCGGTCGCCATTTTGTGTTAGGTATATTAATTGTGAAAATAAATATGTATTAGGTAATTCCTTCAATATTATATTCAAAATTGTAAATATCCTTAAATAGTAAAAATAATGGTTATTATAAATCATGATAATATTGTCTTAGACATGTTATGTACCTACTGTTCTGTATTAACTTACGTTATAGTGATACATACCTACCTATTTTCTTTTTATGGAATTGAACGTATTATATTTATTTTGTAATGTAATGCTTATAATTTATATGTATAGATAAAATAGCTTTCCGCCCGCGGCTTCGCCCGCGTTTTCAAAGAAAAACCCGCATAGTTTCCGTTCCCGTGGGATTTCCGGGATAAAATCTATTCTTTGTGTTAATCCAAGTTATATGTGTGCTAAATTTCATTGTAATCGGTTCAGTAGTATTTGCGTGAAAAAGTAACAAACGCACACACATCCTCACAAACTTTCGCATTTATGATATTAGTAGATAGGATTATTGAAATTTTCGGTTAAATTTCAATTGTTTAATAAGAATTAAATAAAATCAAAATTCATTTTTCTCATTCTTCAAATTTTGTAGCGAAATTAATTTACACTTAGATTAATTATTGTAGAAGCAAGATTTATATAAACAATGTTTTAGTATAGTATTGGAGGCGGAAGAACGACTTTAAGTTGTATCGTATAGTACCTATAACTACTAGAATTTGAATTGATAGGTAATAATTAAGAATTGATTTTGATTTCATACGGTTAATTATACCTATATTATGACTTAATAAAAGAATAGGTACACCATATTACGTAAGTACATAGTTTTAAAATTAACATGTCAAATAATTCTAGATATGTTTGATTATACGAGTATAATATTAAATCATAGTACACTGCTGCGTCTCAGTATTGTTGCGAATATTTTTTTATAGATTGCGAGGTAAGTTTAACCTACAATGACGCTACATTTTCTATTCGTATTTCGTAGCGAGTTACGTATATTTTTTAGAGTAGTTTCGACTCCTTGGACAATTTGGATCTCAACCGATATCTAATCGAAATTTTTGTGTTAAGAAGTTTAAGAATGGTAATGGTAATTTCACCTTTCATACTGATTTTCATTTTATAATCATACAATGCATTCTTTGTTTGGAACATTTCAATTTGCTTAACATAATATATATAATGTTTCTATATTCATATAAATATGTTTCTTCTGACCTGATAAAATTTTGTTTTTATTATTATTTTAATCGGTTAAATTATTATTAAAGGGTCAACGCATCAAGCCGATCCCCGGTTTAAGGGTAACAACGCACAATGTGTCGCGATGGCAACATGCGCGGCTGTATATTCTTCTATTCTAAATAGAGCCGTATTTTCTCGGGAAAATATAGACACTATTTTAGACTTTGGTGATATGTTATATATTCAAATAAGACCACTTGGGGTTGCGCACAATCATCCTCATTTATACCCTGAAGAATTGCCTTCTGATATACGTGTAGGGACCTATTTGGCTAAAATTAAATCGATGGCAGACAACGATAGTTGGATCGACAACGGGCTGTTTCCCACATGTGACAGCGACATAACCACTTACACTTTACAGTTAAAATTAATCCTAAAAAATAAAATATTTCGCACTACACACAACGACTCCACACATAGCTACCTCTTCACCGGCGCCAATAATACAATATCTTTTTGGAGGTCAAATAATAAATATTTTATCTTTAATAGCCATAACGTAGACGCGAATAATAAATACGTCCATAACCCGCATTCGGTAGGAGCCGCACGTCTCTTTCAGTGCGACAATATAGATACTCTTGCAAAATTTTTGTTTTGGAATCCGTCGTTTGGTAGTCAATATCAAATTCATAAAATTATTTTAAATAATTTTCATAGTGTCAATATTATTAATGAATTAGTTAGTGTAGATGACCAATTAGTTAGTGTAGATGACCAATTAGTTAGTGTAGATGACCAATTAGTTAGTGTAGATGACCAATTAGTTAGTGTAGATGACCAATTAGTTAGTGTAGATGACCAATTAGTTAGTGTAGACTGCCAATTAGTTAGTGTAGACAACCGATTAGTTAGTGTAGACGACCAATTAGTTAGTGTAGACGACCCTAAATTATCTATTTTAAAGCCAGTAGTTTTAGTTAATAAAGGTATACCCCCAAAATATGACCCTAAATTAAATTCCCTAAAACCAATAATTTTACTTAAAAATATTCGCGACCCTAAATTATCTATTTTAAAGCCAGTAGTTTTAGTTAACAAAGGTATACCCCCAAAATATGACCCTAAATTAAATTCCCTAAAACCAAAAGTATTACTTAAAAATATTCGCGACCCTAAATTAACAACACTCACACCCGTTGTCTGCATCACAAAATTACCCGACGTTGGTAATGTAGGTAGGAAACGCGGTAGACCGGCTAAAAAAAATATTTCTAAAGCACACAAACAAAACAATATCAACTTAGATTCGGATGATAGTTCATCAATAAATTCAGTAGAGCTAGGACGTAAAAGGGGACGACCAGGTAGGCGATCGATAGACGCGGATGCTCATATAAAAGCGGTTTCAAAATATAATAAAAAACATCCCGAGGTTCATAGGCAGGCAGTTCAAAAATATAATAAAAATCATCCAGAGGTTAATAGGCAGGCAGTTCAGAAGTATAGTCAGAGTAATCCAGAAGTTAATAGGCAAGCCGTTCAAAAGTATAGTCAAAGTAACCCAGAGGTTAATAGGCAAGCGGTTCAAAAGTATAGTCAAAATAACCCAGAGGTTAATAAGCAAGCAGTAGATAGGTACAATGAAATAAATCGAAATTTAGACGTTGAATTACGGAATTCCACCAATTTAATAGGTACAAAGAGTGGCGACGGCTTAACTGTCGTCAAATTGTATAGTTTTAAAAACATTTCATTATTAGATAGGGAAGCGTTTTTGTGTAGGTACTGTAATGCTAGATTGTTCTTTGAAGAAAAGAATCGTATCAAGTGGTGTTGTGGGGCTGGCGCTTATAATGTTCAAAATTTCCCGCCTTTAAATGAACCATTTTATAGCTTTCCTTCCTTTTTGCATAAACCGAGGGCTTATAATAATTTATTTGCTTTTAGTGCGTTAGGTGTTTCACACGGATTTCAACATCCAACAACGGGGGTATCATTTTTAAAAATTCAAGGGAGGGTTTATCACAGAGTTTTCGATCTTGCGTACTCAGAAACTACTAACCCGGCTGGACTTTATATTTATGATAACAGTGAGCGAGAGAGCGTCGCTTCAAATTTAAATCTAGATTTAACAGTTATTCGGTCCATCACAAATTTCTTGCATAGTCATAACCCTTATATAGAGTGCTTCAAGCGGCTGAGCCAAGAACCATCCGACCACGCACACCTCATTTTTGAACACACCACACGACGCACACATGGCAACATTCTCGGTGATATGCCTTTGGGCAACGAGATTGCTGCCATTATAAGCAATGAGCAGGAGCGCTACATTCCGCGCGCCATTGCAATCTGGAAAATTGGCGACAAAAAGCCTCACACAGTTGATATAATGCACCCCTTATATGAAACTTTTCAATATCCATTATTGTATCCGCACGGTAACCCTGGATGGTTTCCTAACAAAACGGACAATAATGGAGCAAAACTAACCCAGAACAAATACGTTAGATGCCTCCTTCTGAGCGAACCCCGTTTCAACGATTATAATCGTTTGTCCGAAGAGTGGTTAGTTGATATGCAATGTAGGATTTTAGAAGAAAGACTTCGTTACTTGTATAACATCCAAAAAGGTAACACGGATAATGCTCTCCGTTCCGCTCCATTAAGAGAAGTAGAGTCAGTATTACAACAGATCAGTGTAGATGAGACTATTCGAGGAGAGGGTGGGGTTGTGCCTGGTAGAGTTTATTTGCCGAGTAGTTACACGGGGGGGCCTAGATATATGAAGCAAAAGTATATGGATGCAATGGCAGTAGTTAACAGATTAGGATTGCCATCTTTTCTTTTAACTTTAACTTGCAATCCCAAATGGCCTGAAATACAAAATTCAACAACAGGTCATCATAATACGCCTTCAATTTGTGCTAGAGTTTTTAATATTAAATTGCAACA
The DNA here is from genome assembly GCF_061535455.1 of Colias philodice. Lineage (NCBI taxonomy): Eukaryota > Metazoa > Arthropoda > Insecta > Lepidoptera > Pieridae > Colias > Colias philodice. The sequence continues at coordinate 361,399 of NC_143091.1, read as the reverse complement.
ACTTTTGAGGGATCTTCGCACAGGGGTTTGGTTTGGTAAAATTGTTTATATTTTATATGTAATAGAGTTCCAAAAACGGGGATTACCACACGCTCATATCTGTTTTGCAGTCGAGGGTGGTGGCCCCGTTCACGGTACTGATGTAGATAAATTTATTAGAGCAGATATTCCTGACGCTTCAGAAGCTGATGGAAAATTGAGGAAAGCCGTTTTAGATTATATGGTTCATGGTCCATGCGGTCCACCGCATAGGACAGATTTAAAATGTTGGGATAGTGAAAAAAAAAAATGTACAAGCTATTTCCCAAAACCAGAGACAGAGGTCACACATTGTAATGATAAAGGGTTTATAAATTTAAAGCGTAACAGTAAAAATACAGCCACCATTAAATACAGAGGGAGGGATGTAGAAATTAGTGATTTGTGGATAGTACCATACAACGCTGCCCTTCTCCTTAGATACGATTGTCATTTAAATTTAGAATCAGTGTCCACTCGAACTGTAATTAAATATCTTTTCAAATATATGACCAAAGGTCCAGACGAGGCTCGAGTCGCCATTGTTCCAGATGAACACAAAAATAATGAAATAGAACAGTACGTCACAAAACGATACATCGGTTCTGGTGAGGCTGCTTGGAGAGTTTTTGAGTTTGACGTCACGGGACGTGAGCCCACTGTAAAAATGTTAGATGTTCATTTAGAAAATCACCAGTCTGTTTTTTTTAAGGCGGGAAATGAAGAACGTGCGGTTAAAAATTCAGATTCAGATCTCATCACGTATTTTAATCGTCCCCTCGGTGAAGAATTTGATAGGTTAACATATTTAGATTTTTACGAGAGGTACATAGTTCATTCAAGCCGCCCCTCAACAAAAAATACAATCATTTACGAAATGAATAACGGAAAATTTTTGACTAAAAGACAGAGGGGAGAAATAGTGACGCGTTTATTTTGGGTCGCGCCCAACAGAGGTGAACAATTTTATTTAAGATTACTGTTAGCTTTACACCCCTGCCGTAGTTACAGGGATCTTTATAATTTGGGTGGTCCAAATTGTAACACATTCCAGGAAGCCGCTAAAGCCGTTGGGATCGCCAACGATGAAGCCGAATACGAGATAGCTATGCAGGAAGCTTCATGTTTTTTGACCGGACCACGCCTGCGTAACTTTTTCGTATTATTGGCTGTTAACGGGGTAGCAGTAGCGACACTGTGGGAAAAATTTAAAAATGAGCTGGCTGAAGACATCCTTAACCGCGTAGATAACGATCCGGATAGAGCGTACACCCAGGCCTTGGTTCAAATTGACCGTCTATTGCGAAAACATGGTACGTGTTTGTTAGAGCAGGGTTTGCCTGTCGCGCGCGATGACACTACCGAATTAGGCCGTGAGAAGGCTCTACACGATGCAGACGGGTTACGCGAATTTGTAGATATTTGGACACCCAAGCTGTCTCATGACCAGCGGCAAGTGTTCGAATATGTGCAAAATTTGCTAACTGATGATGTTTTTCGCAATAGTAACGAAAGTGCTATTTATATAGACGGTCCGGCAGGCACTGGTAAAACGTTGCTTTTAAATACGATAGCAGCGTACGTGAGGGGCGTACTCAACGGTGTAGTTTTGTGCACTGCGAGTTCAGGTATTGCCGCGCAGAACTATGTAGGCGGTATGACCGCGCACAGTATGTTTAGGTATCCGTTGAGCGCTATTGACGATTTAGGGTACTGGTATGTAACAAACGGAACCCAGAGAGCTGAACTCATACTACACTCCGATTTAATTATTTACGACGAAGCGCCGATGGTACACAAGTACCTCATTCATTTGTTAGATAGGTCTTTGCAAGACTTGACAAAGTCTAATAAAAGTTTCGGGGGAAAGGTTATCATCTTTGCCGGAGACTTTCGTCAGATTCCACCAGTAGTTACCAACGCCAAGTGTCATTCCGATATATTTAATGCCTCGGTAAAATCATCGCCCTTATGGCAGAGTTTAAAGACGTTTTCACTAACTACACCTCAGAGGTGTAGTGAAGATAGTGTATTTTCCGATTTTTTGCTTCAAATAGGTTCTAACAATTTGCCTTTACATTCGGTAAAGGTCGGCAGATCTTGTCAAAATTTAATAGACCTTTCACTTTTATCATTTACTACAGATTTAAATGAGTTAATTAATTTTGTTTTTTCGGATTTCCTTTTAGAACACGAGCCAGAAGTTTGCATAGGTAGAGCCATTCTTTCAACTCACAATTCTAATATTAGGGAAATAAATAGAACTGTATTAGACCGTTTGCCAGGCGATCTTTTACATTTCTATTCAGTAGATAAAACGGCCACGGATGACACTGACGAATTGTATTTAGGCGTGGACGTGTTGAATAGTATGCACCCTAAAGGTATACCAGAACACGATCTCACATTAAAAGTAGGATGCATTTGCATGATAATACGTAACCTTAGTTTTTCGGATCATTTAGTTAATGGTACGAAAGTTATAATCGTAGGGACTTCACCTCGATTGATAACAGTTCAGAAACCGGGAATAGCCGAATTATTTTTTATACCGCGAATCATGTTCAAAGCCCCCATTGATCATAATAGTCCGATAGAAATGTGTCGATTGCAATTTCCCCTTCAGGTGTGCTATGCAATGACCATTCACAAGAGTCAAGGCCAAACCATTAATAGGGTTGGCATTGATTTAAGATCGGATGTCTTCAGTCACGGACAGTTGTACGTGGCATTAGGTCGCGTACGGGATAGGAACGATTTAATGCTTCTTGTACATAGGGAAAAATTAATAGACGGTAAACCTTACGTTAATAACGTCGTCATTCCACAGTTACTTTAGGGATTTCCCACCACGCATTACACTATTCACTTTGCAATTCATTGGTAGATTGACACGAGTTACACTTGCAAGCATTACACACTCGGCTTCCTGGAATGAAATTGTTCACCTCCGTTCTATATCAGAAAAATCAATTATTAAAATCAAATCATGTTGCCAACGTTTACATTGTGCGTATTTTTTATGAACTCTTTTATCATCACGACACTTATATTAAAAAACGAATTGATTCTACGTTAAAGTTGAAACACTGTGTAACATTATTTGTATTAAAGTAAAATACGAGAGCGAATGTATAAGTTTGTTATTGGTTTTAAGGTTGTACGCATTGTCGAGTATTTATATGTCAGTGTCGGTGACAGTAATTTATAAAATTGACTGAACATTTCTTATATCTTATAATGCCATGGATATGCAAGTCATAGCAGCTGCTTGGTTCATAGGAATTTAATTGGATTTGAATAGACCTTATCGGCTCGGTGACAGGTGGAAATGCGTGTCCAACTCGGGGGCCGCTTGCGCGCATTTCCGCTCGACAGCGACCCGGTACCGTCCGCGGATCTCATACCTTCCGTTGGATTAAGTGTCCGCTATTGTCTTTCATAATCCATCGTTATTCTATTCGGAGGGCTGTAATTTCATTTTTATGAATTGCATCACGTCCGACGTATATTTACAGTACCTACAACGCGCTACATCATTACTTCTAATATCGTACTTTTACATTCGCTGAGCGCATTTTACAGTAATATTTCAATATTTTGTCTCGCTATGCTTCAATTTTCTATGTAGATCAATCAATTTTGTTTTTTAACATAAACTTACATGCACAACACAAATTATATTTATTGTACATAAAATCAATTAAGTTTAGTTTTATATAGACTAGAGTAAATTAATTTAGATCGTGTAAATTATTAATGTAGATATTTTATTCATATATTTTATTTACGTGTAAACATATGTATTTTTGATAGAATCATGGTTATATTTATTTTATTTTATTACATGCATAACGCTTTACTTAAACACGTGTCATTCATAACACACTTTACAATTTTTTTTCTTTTATAGTTAAGTATAATAGTTTTACTTTTATAGTTAAGTAGATTAGTGTATATTGAGTAGTTAGAAAGTAGTTAGGTAACTCCGCCTGTGTTTGAGGGTGAATAGAATAAATTTTATCATATTATTTTATTCTACCTCATCGCAGCCAGTCCCAAGCCTGGATAAAGGAGGAGGTGGTAGTTTTGCATTAATACAGAAAGTTTCAGATCTCATTTGCTCAGTATGATGTGAAACACCTCACTGCCAGTAAGAAAATTGAAAAGAGTGTTCCTTTTTTGCGGATATTTGTCATAGGTTTTTATAATATATCTCTTATAACCTTTTAATTAGCTTTCTAAAATTATGAAACAACTTGATATAATTTATATTTTCCAGATACATAGGACAACAATATGACTAGGTACATTCAATCACAAGTTGAGTATATTATATTTGTTGGCATAATTCCTGTTTGTGTAAAATGAAGAATTAAAAAAACATATCTTGATTAGACAAAACTATGGATGCATAACTCACGTTTAAATTGATTGCCAGTGATAAAAAATGAGAATAATCAAATTTATATTTTTTTTTTCAGAAACGCCACAATGATTCCCAGCAGAAATAGAAAAATATAAAAGACCAGTTTCATCCATAGGAAGAAAGACACTAAGTACTTATTTTACCAATAAAAGGATTTCGAGGTTAAAATATTTTACATAATATAAGGTATAGAATAAGTCTTTAATTTCGATAAAAAAATAATTGAATCACAAGTTAAGAAATTGGCCTAATTCCTGTTTGTGAAACATTTAAACTGCATAAATATCATGATTAAATTTACATTTTAATCGATTTCGAAACAGGAGGAAGTTCTCAATTGGCTTTTCAGTGGGATAACACCGATTTTGAGAATTCTTTTTTTATATTTGAAAAAAAAGCTGCCTGCAATGTGGTCCCAATTATCAAATCTTTACGATTTAGTTTTGCCAAATTGAAGGTTTTAAATAAATGTGGATTTTTTTTTCAGAAATGCTGCAAATTGCTCGTACATGTTTCATCAGGAGGAGGAATGACATTGCTAATAAAAGGAAATGAATTCAAAATATTCTTCATATATAAAACAAGCTTTGATAGTACATAATATATGTATATTCGTAAAAAATGGATTCACCAGGTAAATATATTAATTATATTTTTGGCCTAATTTATGTTTATGAAACAATGAAACTACATCAAGTACCTATTGATATCAAAATAGTTTCTTCAATGTGAATATGTTCTTCAATGTGTTATTACGCTTTGTTAAATTATTTTGTATAATTAAATGCATTGTATTTTGTCAGAAATACAAATATATATAAAGAAGATAAACTATTGATATTTTGTAACTATTAGAAACCTAATTCTTTATTAATTATTTTATACTATTACACAAACAATGAGTTTTATAATAAACATTATTGTTAAAAACAAGGTCGAGTCTTGCAAGAATTTATATATCTAATTCATAAATTAAATTTCAATCGAATCTTTACTATGGGACTCTTGATTTTTGATTGATACTCATACTCATGCATGTGAAAAAGGATAACAAAAATATTCATATTTTAAACAATTTCAGCCAGACGCACCAGGCGGTCAAAGCAGCGATACTAAGAAGAAACACGTGAAAGCACGAAACAGCAGACCACCAGCGTGCCCCACGGCTTTACCCGTATTGCTACGCTCCTATTGGTTAAGACCAGTTCTAAGGAACGATGTTATTTATAATATGTATAGCCTATATTATGTTGATCCGACCTGTTTATAATATTTATTCAAAATTTGCAAGTTAATCAATGCAGTACTGTTTGCGTTTAGCTCGGGGTAGCGTATTTTCTTCGATTATTATTTTGTAGATCACGCCCCAAGTGTTAATCAGTATATTTTCCTACGTTTTTTTTATGTATAGATTTTATTTAAGTTGTATGTTATTCGTTTTTTGTTATTTTGATTTTGTATAAATTTATATTTTATACCTGTAGATTTTCTTTAAAAATGAAAAAAAAAATGTATTACTTATGTACTGTCACCATTAGTTGAATAATATTATAGTCATGTTAATTAATAAAATAATTTTACTTTCAATTATTGTTGTTTTATTCGCAATTCAAATTCAAAAATAATAATTATAATTAATATTATGAAACTTAATATAATTAATCTATGTAGATTTGATTAGATAATTGCCTACCATCTACTACACAAGATAATGTTTAGTACCTACTTAAAATTAGCTTTTTCTTAAGCCATTTAATTAATGATCTTGATTCATTTTTCACATGTTCGATTCAAAAACAGTGTATGAAGAACTTAAATTAAAAAATTCTACCATGTAAGTGTAAGATGAAATAATGGCGATGTAGCATTACCTATATATTATTATATTTATATTTATTTATAATGATTTATAATTTATAACTATATTTTTTTATAACGTAGGTATTAATAATAAAGGTAGGTAGACTTCGTAACACCTAATTCCGTAGGTAGTTACCTATACTTCCTTATCATATAAAAATTTTAAAATGATAGAATCAAAAAAATAGCACTGATGAATGAATAAAAGAAAACTAAACTAAAGATTTTAACTAATTAATAGTCCTAACTAGGTATTTAAATTGTTGGCTTACAGCTAAATCACTAAAATACCAAAGGGATTAGAAATATTCAGAAAACAACTTCAATAAAAAATCAACAAAATTCAATTCAAATTGTAACTAGATAAGGAAAAATGACGATAACAATTAACTATTTGTTAATTGTAATTGTATGTAGTGTAATTTCGAGCTTTTACATTTTAATATCAGCTACACTCGACAGGGGGACTTTATATAATTCAGTTTTTTGTTAGTTTATAAACAAGACAAGAGGTAACCATTTTTATTCAAGTAGGTATATGAACATATTCAATGAAATTAAAACACATTATTTAGGTATCTTATTTTGTATTTTATCTTTTAAAAACACGTTTTGCAAATTTCGAAATCATTTTTTTCATTTCTTCTATTTTCATTATTGCTTCTGTTAAAAAAATCGCTTTCTTTATCGAAGGCGTTCAAAACTGAAAGAGAAATTAGTGATAGAGTTAGAGTTGACGGAGTGGAAAATACTTGAATGGGGAATTATAAGCATTACCGACTGACTATAGAATCGCTGTTAGCAGATGTAACAAATGGACAGAAAATTCGAATGCATTTTCAAATGACTGCCCTATTGCTTCAACCCAGGGGCAAAAGGGGCTCGCGGGCTGCTTGCAGCCCGCGCACAACGCACCAGCTAGTATATATATATATATCTACAACGCACCCATTTTACAATTCAAGTCTAAAATGAAACTAGAGTCGCATTTATTTTTGAACATACTGTAAGTGAAATTGCATAAGTGTGAGTACTGTGAACATGCCAGCTTTCCCTAATTGACCGATACAAAACTTACAATAGAATAAAAATATGTCTTTACTTTTTCTTTGTGGGTTGTAGAATAGATACATGGTGAAAGAAGAAAAGTGGAAGACTGACCGGTTGGCTTGGTTGGTAGTGACCCTGCCTTCCGAGCTAGAGGTCGTGGGTTCGATTCCCACCTGGCAAATATTTGTGTGATGAATATAGATGTTTGCTGTGTGTGTGGGTGTTAATTATCTATATAAGTATTTATTTAAATTTATATATGTATGTTTATCCGCCATCTGGTTTAAGCGAAAGCTTAGTATGGGATCAGATCGTGCGGTGTGTGAAAATTGTCCTGAAATATAAAAGACGCGGATTCGAATTCCGCATCGTGATTGAACTTTTTCTATTCTTTAAAAATTAAAAAGTATTTTAATGTTATAAAACCAAAATATTATCCAATTCATAGATATACATTCAACATGCTAAAAAAAATTATAAATTTGGACTGTCTACATGGTAGTTACTGTAATTTTTTTTTTCTAAACAATTCCAGAACAGTTAGCAGTACAACTAAGACTGGAAAAGAGTCGTGGTGCAGATCTGGAGATGCGAGCGAAAGCTGCAGAAATGTCAAGTGATATTGCTAATGCTATTGAAAAACACCTCAATAATTTAAATGTAAGGCATTATTAATATTTATGAGCAAGATTTCAAGTTTAATTTAGAGTGTAAATTTTGAAGTAAGTATAGTTTATTCTGGATGTCATCTTAAAATTCCTTACAAAAATTTAATTTTTACAAGATAAAACGTGAGGAACAAGAGAGACAAATGGCCGTTCCGGACTCGAATATGACTCTATCAAACGCCGACGATTCTTCAATGGTATGTAATTTTATAAATCAATGCAGTTTCCTGAAAACTTAACAAAGAAATACGAGCATATTAATTCTGAAAGGAATTCTATACAATAATTTTTTCTATTCAAATTTTTTTCCTACAGTTCTGTATGTTGTTTTGTTTATATGTATATGCATACATTGCGTATGTGTGTGCTCGATATACGATTTATTTGTACAATGTCTGAATCTAGATATAATTATTATATCTTCTATTTCTTTAATATCTTCCAGTACCACTGCCAATTTCAACTGATAGTCCCAAACAACTCAGCATCATCTCAATCAGACAAAGCGCAAGATATCAGTACAGATAAAATGAACAGGATGTCAGATGATAGCGGTTATACGGACACGCATAGAAGTCGGGATTCTAACGATGTATGTCTTTAAAACTGATTCCGATGATATTTACAGTGATGTAGCTTAATATGTAGCATATTATATAAAAATATTAAATATTAGTAATATTTTACAGCAGTAGTGTAATACCTATTTGATTTTTTTTTCTTTAAAAGGAGTCTCCGAAAAAGAGCGCCATTATGAATCAGATAGCTGATCTCCAAGCGCAGTTAAATAGTCTGAAGCAATCGATAGTAAGTCATTTTTATCAAGTAAATACTACTAATAAATATATATATTTTTCTATTTTTTATAAATTCGTGTAGAAGTATGTATAAGTAGTGTAATCAATTTATGTTAAGAAAAGTATGTTTCTACATTGATATTGACTTCTAGGGGGATAATGTTAGACAGTCTCAGGATACGGAAGAAAATGGACGTATTAAAAGATCACAAAATAAAACAAAGTCCTTCTGTGGAAAGATGCCAACCGAATGCAGATACAACGAATCACTAGAGTGGTTTGTATATTACTTATTTATATAAAAAATCAACTAATAATAGTGTATAATGTTATGTTTTTATTGGAGTGATGAAATAAGATTCCATTTTCAGCCAATCACCATCACCGAGAGATGATGACTATCTCATAAGAACTAGGCGTCTAAATTCATCAAAAAGCACCCACGAATGGTGTACAGAATTTGAAAGAAGTGACGCTGAATCAACTATAGACGAAAATCGACTATCCATAGCCAATAGTATTAAAGATAAATCAAGACGATCTTCCCGATACATAGAGAATAGATCGGATTTTGAATATCCGACGAGTACACATAATAGTGATATCTATAATAATGAACAGACAAAAGAAGATGTTAATACAAAACGTAATAATTCTAATGAACCAGAAGAAAATAAAGAGGCAACAGTTGGTACTTCAAGTGATGACTTTAATTTCACCAAAGAAACTATAAAACGGGTCAGCGGGAAGTTAATTAATGAAACTGTTCATGAAAAAAGCGACTCGACTATGGATATTAAAGTGAATGAAAGTTTCAATAAACCAGTGGATAATTCCTTTGCGAATTTAACGGATAGTTTGACAAAAATGTTGAAGAAAGAACCAAATTCGGTTGCAAATGTTGATACTAAGGTAAAAGGAAATAAATATGTATCGACTGGAGTTGATCCTATTACTGAATATAGAGAAGCTAGAAATGAGTTTAGAGATACAGGCGTGGGTACTGATGAAATAATCCAACAAGCTGCAACTAATCTAAATAATTTAGGTTCGCTATTTATATTCTTCAAACTATTGTATTCTCCATTCAATAGATTTAAGAAAATTTTTAAATGTCTGTCTACAATATTCTTTGCATAAGTTTCTACTTTTTTGTCATTATCTTATAAAAGTATGCAGTGTTCATGTTTTTAGCATGCATTTTTAATTATTTGTGTACTCTTTATGTTCATATATTCATCTTAAATTCTTATACATATTTACTTATTTATATTTTAGATATATGCGAGCAATCAGTGAGAATTTGCACTTGCCCAATCTATGCTCGTCGCGGGGTCGCCATGTTTCGTTCTTGCAGTGGAACACTACGGTTTACTACCACTGCTTCTAATAGCAAGTTTAGAAAGTGTAGTTGTGGTGATAATAAGATTCTTTATGGTCCTAGAGTGGAGATTGGTAAGTTGATGTCTTAAATTATTATTTGTAGCATATATCGTAGTACTAGCTTTCCACCCGCGGCATCGCCCGCGCTGAAGAAAGAAAAACCTGCATAGTTCCCGTTCCCGTGGGATTTCCGGGATAAAACATATCCTATGTCCTTTCTCGGGTATCAAAATATCTCTACACCAAATTTCATGCAAATTGGTTCAGCAGTTAAGGCGTGATTGAGTAACAGACAGACAGACAGAGTTACTTTCGCATTTATAATATTACTAGCGACCCGCCCCGGCTTCGCACGGGTGCAATGCTGATACTAAATACACTACAGAAAAATTGTGAACGTTGTATAGGTATAAAAATATAGCGGCCCGCTCCGGCCTCCGGCATCGCACGGGTATAAAATACATAGCCGGGCGGCCGCAAACGCTACGTCCTGCAATTTTTAAATCTGTAATATCTTCGAAAATATTCACTTAAATCATACGGTGTAAAGGGCCATATAGATGTATATTAAATGAACAATGTATCCATGGTATTTAATTGGTTAAGGATTAATGCTGTATTGGTTAAAATCGCTTCGAAAATTAGCCATTATTTGTCGTAAAAAGTAAATGACAAAAAAAAGTTATTGTGGGTTATCCATAAGAGATAGACATATACCATCGCGGACTTTTCTGTAGACCTTTTCAATGTGTATAATACTTAGTACATTATTTTGATAAAACTCGTAGGGTTCAGCCTGCGTTTGCAATGTAAGCGGAATAAATGTAATTTTTTACGACATCACATTAGAAACCTCAAAATTAACAGTACTTCTCCACTACTTAATGGATCTTATTATACATATAAACCTTCCTCTTGAATCACTCTATCTATTAAAAAAAACCGCATCAAAATCCGTTGCGTAGTTTCAAAGATTTAAGCGTACAAAGGGACATAGGGACATAGGGACAGGGAAAGCGACTTTGTTTTATACTATGTAGTGATACAGGGTGTCCCAAAAAGTAGTGATATACTGAAGCTGGGAGGTAGAGGACTTAGAGGGCTATCCGAATCACCCCCATGTGTGTTATGCGATTTTTCGTATTTTCGGAGTTATTACATTTTTTTTCAATTTTTCATCTATCGCCGAGTACGATGAGATTTTTATTTATGGTGACGTGAATTATTGCGCTAGATGCTTGTTTTTTTTTGTGTGCTAAGCTGAAAGATAGGCCAATTCAGTATGGTAACATTTACTATCGTTAGATCTTCGAATGGAATAAAAAAAAGAATTAAATGCTATGAAAGATAAAATTACCCAGTATGTTCATAACTTCAAGGGCCCATAAAAAAATAAAATCACATAAAAAAGGTTTTCCATTTGGCTTTTAAAAACTTGCTCTATCGATCAGGTAGCTACCCTAAAAATTTCATTTTATTATTCTGAAGGCTTCAATCGAAAAATTGAAATCTAAATGTGGTAAGTGCAAAATTTTTATTAACATGATGATTATTAAAACCAATAAATAGGTGTTTAAAAATGAATTTTTTTTAAATAGCCCCGCTGTTGCTCAATGCAAGTGCGACATCACCGTAAAAAGTTGTCTTTTTAATGTCTGAATGCTCTTTTATCATTTTTAATGGTTTCTTCTGCTACTATGAATTTCCGGGTTATTTCGTCCAAATTGTGGCAGTCTCTCGTCTTTGTAGTATCCCCACGGAAAAAATTCAATAGGGTTTATGTCCGGAGACCGTGGAGGCCAGGCTAAAGGGCAAAAATACCCTGAAAGATGGATTGGTCGTTGCAGCCTGCGCATGCGCCGGTGACGCCTGCTTTAAAGCCTGGCCTCCACGGTCCCTCGAATAAACCCCATTGATTTTTTTTCAATGGGGATACTAAAAAGACCTCGGCTACTTGAGAGAATGCCCCAATTTGGACAAAATAACCCGGAAATTCATAGTAGCAGAAGAAACCATTAAAAATGATAAAAAAGCATTCAGACAATTAAAAGACAACTTTTTACGGTGATGTCGCACTTGCACTGAGCAACAGCGGGGCTATTTAAAAAAATTCTGGTAATTAAACACCTATTTATTGGTTTTAATGATCATCATGTTAATAAAAATTTTGCACTTACCACATTTAGATTTCAATTTTTCGATTGAAGCCTTCAGAATAATAAAATGAAATTTTTATGGTGGCTACCTGATCGATAGAGCAAGTTTTTAAAAGCCAAATGGAAAACCTTTTTTATGTGATTTTATTTTTTTATGGGCCCTTGAAGTTATGAACATACTGGGTAATTTTATCTTTCTTGGCATTTAATTCTTTTTTTTATTCCATTCGAAGATCTAACGATAGTAAATGTTACCATACTGAATTGGCCTATCTTTCAGCTTAGCACACAAAAAAAAACAAGCATCTAGCGCAATAATTCACGTCACCATAAATAAAAATCTCATCGTACTCGGCGATAGATGAAAAATTGAAAAAAATGTAATAACTCCGAAAATACGAAAAATCGCATAACACACATGGGGGTGATTCGGATAGCCCTCTTGGTCCTCTACCTCCCAGCTTCCGTTCATCACTACTTTTTGGGACACCCTGTATAGTATGGATTATTAGTTCAGTTCAATATTGATTCTAGTGGAATTCTTTTGTTTCAGTTTATAGTAGGATCTTATTAATAAATTGAAATACTGCCAATAAATTACATAGGTAGCCTTAGTAATACATCAATTAATTTGAAATATAAAGTCACAATAATAACTAAAAACAAACGTAAATACTTTGATCTTTCATTTTAATCTTTAATACAAATTTACTATTTCTATACAATATAAATAGCAAAGGTCCAACATAAGAACCCTGTAGCCTCCTCATACAAAATGTACACCACAGATAGAGAAACCAGTCCCTGCGTGTACAACCCTGCTTGTAGAACATCTACGCCAAGCCGTGGTACCTATATAGTGTCTGGTTCGGCGAAACTACAAGCTGTGTCACCCGACACGCCTTGCGATGTGTCGTCGCTCACTGATGCACCTTCTGAGAGGGAAGGTGAGAATCCAAATTATGTGATCAATCAGTGATATCAATTAATTTTGTTAATCTGTAGCAATTTATTTATTTTTAACCGACTTCAAAAAAAGGAGGAGGTTATCAATTCGGCCGGTATGTTTTTTTTTTTTTTTTTTATGTATGTACACCGATTACTCCGTGGTTTCTGAACCGATTTACGTGATTCTTTTTTTGTTCGATGCGGGATGGTGTCGAATTGGTCCCATAAAAATTTTATTCGGATAGGCCCAGTAGTTTTTATTTTATGAGCATTTTTGTCTGTATTTGTAAATGTTGCAAGTGCAAGTTTGAAGTCGGTTGTTTTTAACGCAGTTATTGACTTGTATTTGTAAATATTGCATTAATATCAAAGTGATATTGGTTTATTAAGTTAATATAATCTGAAGCAATTAATTTATTTTATTTTCTAATATTTGTACACATTGTATGGATGTTGAATGATTAAAACAATTTATGCAGCACAGTAGGTTGTGACCATATCTAGCGCTTTACCAGTAATCAGAATTAATTATTTTGAATTTGTATACAGTAATTATAATCTTTAACATTATTGGATTTAGCCTTTAGAATCATGGTTATTAATTAAGAGTACTGCAAGGAACTAACAGTAAAACCTATATTACCATGATTAAGAACAAAATTATATAAAAGACATATTTTTACAGTAACAAGCCCAATTTTGTCCCCCGGCGAGGATAAGGGCACGTGCACACAGAGCGATCTAACGCCGCGTTCGACCACCGACTACGGGTCTTTGAGCGAAGGAGAATTGCCTGTGCAGGAACGTTAGTGTTTTTTATTATTTATTAAGAAAAAAATAATTTTATTTGTATCTTTTTTAATTTTGTAATCATTACTCATGAATTTCACTTAAAGACCAAATCCCGTTTTATAATGTAAGGTTATTTTCTACTAATTAACCTGTTTCAAAATAACCTTATGTACATTTTTTCATATTTTTTTTATTTACATTTTTAGGCAGACAATCAATCGGAGAAACTCAATCACCAGACGACAATATCACCAATGTTAGACGGTAGGTTTATATTGTAAAACCGAGATTAGACTAAAAGTGTAAAAATGACTTCATCTCTATTTAAAAGAATTTTTCTTTTGTCTGGCATATTTCCCAAAACTTAGTTCCAAATGTTATAAAATAATTATTCACTTATTATTATCGTGCTTGTCGACGTCAGTATGCTTGAAAAAAGCATTCGCATTAATATAATTTGACAATTTTTATATTTTTATTTTAAGCTATTGCATAGCTTATATCGCGGGCCGTGAGCGCGGGGACCGAATCGAGAAATTCCGTAACGAAAAAACCTCACGCTCCCCACTCCGACGGGCGCGGAGGTGTGGCTTGAAGGCATATGCAATAGCATGCAATAGCTCTACCGCGGCAGTCCCCGAGTGCCACACGTCGTTTTTATATTTTTATTTTATTTCACAGACACACATCGACGTCCGAAAAAATGGAGGAGGCATTGCGTGCGATCAGCGACGAGTTGTCCCGCTGTAGACATCTGTTGCAGGCACACACTTCGCTAGAGGTATCAAAGTGGTAGTGTTAGTGTTAGTGTAGATAGTGAATGTGTATATACATAGTAAGTGTTACTGAAAAAAGAAAGTTAAGCTATCTATTATTATAGATTGATTTCTTATAGTACCACTACATAGAGGTAAAAATATATTTTCTGATATGGATGTGTAGGTATTTAATAAAGGTATGTAATTGAGTAAAGAAATTTATTTATTTATTTAACTATTTAATATACCACACCAAGAGAAATTTCATGTTATTTTTTCGACATCCATGCATAGTGGATACGTACTGAATCCACTTATACTTTGAGCAAACGAACTAAACCTATGCAATGTTTTTTTTTATTTTGTTTTTAAATTAAAATAATAATTATCAGATTTTTTAAAGTTATTCGATTAGTAAATGACGGTCTTAGTAAAATATTTGTAATTTAAATTTTTTTTTGTAGTTGTTAACAAGTAGTTATGTGAATGATTTAAAATATTAATTGTAGTTAAAAATGGTTGTGTGTAAACTTGTGAAATATTTTTGTAACATTAGTATAATATAGTATGGTAAAAATGTTCCTAAAATAGAATTGTCTATTGTAATACGTAATAATGTAATATATATACTGTAGTTAGTAAGTCAGAATTGTATTTTATTATTAAGTAGATATGAAAATAAATGTATTCCAATGTAGTAATTTGTTTTTTTTTGTACTTCATAAGTCCGCAAAACTTTTACAATGCCTATGATTAAAAATAATTAAACTTATTTGAATTAAAACTATTTAATGTAACATCCTTTCCACAGAACAGTAATTTTACTGTTCTGTGATCCTTTCATACAAAGAAACGTCAGTTTTTTTATCTCGGTGAAACATCTTATTCCTATGGGAATTTCCTTTGACGGTATTGTGGACAAAGCCGCGGGTGAAAAGCTAGTCGTACATGTTATTATTTTCCCACATTTTTGGCATATTATGTTATGTATTTTAACTTCTCTGTCAAAAACCATTGCTATGTAAGGTTGATATAGAAAATACATATTTCAATTCCTAAGAAATCTAAATACGATTGCTCTGGCGGAATCACGGGTGGCCGAGAGGTCAGGAATCGCCACGGCAAGGAAAGACGCGGGTTCGAATCCTGCCTCGTAATCTATTTTTTCTATTCTAAAAAAAGAGCGTGTGTGCAGAGCACACGTGTCATAAGTGAAACTTCTTTTGCAAGATTAAAATATACCAAAATCGTCGCCTTACTCCATGACGTGACGATCTTGCCATGAAGCGACCTTGCAATTTTACTCTCAATGCGCCTAAAGAAGTTTCACTTCAAAAATTCACTCAGTTTTGTTAACGTATTGCTAAAATCCCAATAATATGTTGAATTTGATATTTTTGGTTTTATGGCATTGAAATGCTTTTCTATTCTTTATAAATTGTAATCGACTGACCGGTTGGCTTGGTTGGTAGTGGCCCTGCCTTCCAAGCCAGAGGTCGTGGGTTCGATTCCCACCCGGGGCAAATATTTGTGTGATGAACATAGATGTTTGCTCTGTGTCTGGGTGTTAATTATCTATATAAGTATTTATTTAAAAAATTATATATATATATGTTTATCAGCCATCTGGTTTCCATAATACAAGCGAAAGCTTAGTATGGGATCAGATCGTGCCGTGTGTGAAAATTGTCCTGAATATTTATTTATTTTAATTTATATCCCAATACTAGTCAACAAAACCCACATCCCAAGACGCGACAAGCATGACGGAGGGCGCTTCGATCGCGTTACACAAATGTGACGCGAATCAACGGATACGTGCAACGTCCAAATGCGTGTTCACTTTGCACGTTGGCACTGTTATACTTTCTGATCAGGTGGGTTTTAGATTGGACCGAAAAGAAAATTTGATGCCATTGATGTCTTAATACAGTTTCTTAAGATTCTTTATATTTAACTTGAATATTGTTGGAATCGTACACCTTTAGTTGTAACTTGCTGTGCTCCGCGGTTTTACCCGCAGTGCTGCGCTCCTGTTGGTCTTAGCGTGATGATATATTAGCCTTTAGCCTTCCTCGATAAATGGGTTATCCAACATCGGAATGAATTTTTCAAATCAGACCAGTAGTTCTTGAGATTAGCGCGTTCAAACAAACAAACAAACTCTTCAGCTTTATAATATTATTATAGATCCGTACATATACATATATGTATGTGATGAATTTATTGTGTGGGGCAGCTCGGTTAGTGTGGACCTGCCTATGAGTTTCTACAAAAACTTCGGTTTTTTCTAAATGTTCATCTTCATTTCCTTGTAATATCCTCAAAACTAGTCGAAAATATTACAGGCAGTACTAAACTCCCGCAACAAGTCGCTATCTCTACTGTGGCGGTTCTACGACCAAGCGCCGACACTCACACACCAGCTGGCCGGTCGTGTGATGCACTTTGACTTCTCTGTGGAATACGATGTACGGCTTTCTCCGAAGTTTCTGGAGTATTTGAAACAGGTTGGTTAGTAAATGTATAAAAATTATAGCCTGATTGATAGACTAACTGATATATTATAAAATATGGAGTCGAAACCACTTTAACCAGATTTCCACAATTCACAAAACTTTGTTCGCTTGAAATGTGTGGGTTAGGGCTAGTATAGGATTCCTGGTAATTTGAGTATCAAGAAAATTAGTGTAAAATTTTCAGGAAAAGACACAAAGTTCTTTTGAATAGTAGTAATTATGGCTTATCTAAAGAGAAAAAAAGATCTGGTCGTTTATTATTTTATTCCATATTTTTGCTATTTAGGAAGAAATGCCTATCATGGTTTGCGAGTGGGAAAAACAAGACAAGCCGTTCGCAAGTTGTGTGTTACCTTTGCGTGACGCGTTACTGCATACAAACAGACGGGTCGATATGTCTTTAGCTTTGGTATGTGTTTTTTGCATATTCGAATCAATATATATTGATATTCTATTTTTCTCTTTTATTTAAAGTTCTTTCTAACAGAATTTAAAAATAGCAATACTTTCGCAATAATATGGGTATATTTGCGAGGCTATACAACTGGAATATAAGTTTTGGTAAGCCTAGAGATCCCCTAATGGGGTATGGGGCAGATGCATTATGCATCGATTTTATTTAGGGACAATTAGATGATCACTGATCAGCCTTCTGTATCCCGTCAGATATCATTTTTAAGCTATTGCATAGCTTCTATCGCGGGTCTTGAGCGCGGGGACCGAATCGAAAAACCTCGTAACGAAAAACCTCACGCTCCCCACTCCGACGGGCGCGGAGGTGTGGCTTGAAGGCATAGCATAGCTTTACCGCGGCAGTCCCCGAGTGCCACACGTCTTTTTTTTTCTTTATCTCTACCGGGAATCGAACCCAGGACACGTCGATTCGATACTCACGTGTTAACCACTGTAATTTTGATAACCAGATAGGTGGGCCGGGTATGCGTCGTCGAGAAGTATCAAGCGGTAGTATAACAGCAGAAGAAGCAGGTGTGTTGGATGTGTGGTGCATGTTGCGTGTGCCGCCGGATATTATGCCGGCCGTTAGTGCTGTTTCGCAGGTTTGTGGTTGTTAATAAAAATAAAAAATAAATAATAAAATAAAATTCTTTATTGACATAATTACACAGGTTAGAATAATGTTCATAATCAGTTGTTTCATAATTAAATTAAATTATTAAAAAGACTCCTAGGGTATCCAAGTGGATTAACAGGGTATAAGTGAAGTCCCATGTCCCCTAGTGGGGTAAGGGACAGATGGATTATACATCTGTTTCACTGATCGATTTTCTTTAGGGACAAGTAGGTGATCAGCCTTCTGTGTCCTACCAGACCAAGACATTTTTTTTTCTTCTTCTCCACCGGGAATCGAACCCAGGACCCCTCGGTGTTACGCTCACGCGTTAACCACTGTACCGAGGAGGCGGTCAAACGGGTTAACAGGGTATAATTAGGTAATATTGGATAAAATGCTTTACTTTATTACTATTTTTTGTGAAATATACTTTGTGCATCTGAATGTATAAAGTAACTTTGTGATAAATAAATATTTTTTTTATCATAATCAACGTCATCAGCCAACGGAGAAGTTTCCAATTTGTTTTTTGTTGATAAAAAAATTAAACCAACAAGTGAAAAAATCAATGAAATATATTTTTCCAAAGCAAAAGAAGTTACGTATAAGGGTCGGTTCATATCTAACGGAATATAACCGGTGATACGTTAGTGCGTCGAGCGTACAGCGAGTGTGAACGGTCGAGTGTTTTTCTATACATTTGTCAGTTCTGGCGTTACGCGACCGATAATACCCGACGCATATTCCGTTAGATATGAACCGACCCTAAACGGAGACGTTTTATAATTATAGACGCTAGCCAGCTTCCATCGTCAAGCGTCTTCGCTTGAGAGAATTGTTGATGCTGATCACACTGACTTCCATCTCAGTCGAGATCTCGACATGCACAGGGCCAAACCGCACCATTCTGAAATTGTAATTATTTAATATTTATATATATAAATCTCGTGTCACAATGTTTGTCCTCAATGGACTCCTAAACCACTTAACCGATTATAATAAAATTCGCACACCATGTGCAGTTCGATTCAACTTGAGAGGGATAGTTTAAACATGTAGGTACCACGGGCGAAGCGGGGCGGACCGCTAGTATTTATATAAAGACAGTTAACTTTTCGCATATGGCTTTTCTTGCAAATTTCTTTCCTAAAATTTATTATTAGCTTTTATCATTGTCATTAATTAAATTTAATATTAACTCTATCATCAATTATTGAGCTCGTATAACTCAAAATCCTATTAAAATAGTTTCACAACAATTAAACAGTTGGATGAATTTCTACATCAACACGAATGTGCCGTAAACACGACTCTATCTAGTCTTTATAACTCTCGAAACTTTAGACACGATTATTTTATGTTTTTTTTTGAAGTGAAACTTCTTTATCGGGGTTGGAACAAAATTTAGTGTAACATTTTTTCGTTACGCGTGACATTTTTCCGTTACGCGCCATCTTTTTCTTATCCCTACCACGCGTGATTCGACGTATTTCTGTAAAGTTGCATATACAGGGTGTAATCGTTAAGTGTGCACAGGCGATTTTTCCGTAAGTATTACAGATAACAAAAAACTTTAAACTGATATCGAAAGTACTTAACCTAATGAGTAAAGTAGCCGTAATAAATTTTTAAAAATAAATCGAGAAATATCAAAAAAATTATCTTTAAACCCTCCCATACATTAAGTATGAAATATGAATATCCCATATACATTTAATATGAAAGATTTTAGCTTTCTTTTTCTTTTTTGGTTTTCTGCTTTAATTACTTCGCAAATTTGAAGTGGCATTTTCCACGCTTTTTCCGGACATTTTCACGCATTTTCCGGATATTTTCCGAGCATTTCCCTGGAATTTTCCAGGGATTTTTCACGCATTTCCCAGGCATTTTCCGGACATTTCTCAGGCATTTTCCGGGGATTTCCAGGCATTTTCCAGACATTTTCCGGACATTTCCCTGGCATTTTCCGGGGATCTTCCAGGCATTTGCCACGCATGTCCCAACATTTTCTGGACATTTCTCAGGCATTTTTCGGGGATTTTCCAGGCATTTTCCACGCTTCTCCCGGACATCTTCACGCATTTTCCGGACATTTTCACGCATTTTCCGGATATTTTCCAGGCATTTTCCAGGGATTTTTCAGGCATTTTCCAAGGTTTTTACAGAATTTTCCACGCATTTTCCGGATATTTCCCAGGTATTTTCCGGGAATTTCCCAGGCATTTTCCGAGCATTTTCCAAGCTTCTCCCGGACATTTTCCGGACATTTTCCGGATATTTTCCGGACATTTTCACGCATTTTCCAGGGATTTTTCAGGCATTTTCCAGGTATTTTCCGGTTATTTTCCGGGAATTTCCCAGTCATTTTCCGGGGATTTTCCGAGCATTTTCCACGCTTCTCCCGGGCATTTTCACGCATTTTCCAGGCATTTTCCACGCATTTTCCGGAAATTTCCACGCATTTTCCGGATATTTTCCGGACATTTTCACGCATTTTCCGGATATTTTCCAGGCATTTTCCAAGGTTTTTCCGGAATTTTCCACGCATTTTCCGGATATTTTCCAGGTATTTTCCGGGAATTTCCCAGGCATTTTCCGGGGTTTTTCCGGAATTTTCCACGCATTTTCCGGACATTTTCCGGATATTTTCCGGACATTTTCACGCATTTTCCAGGGATTTTCCAGGCATTTTCCGGATATTTTCCGGCTATTTTCCGGCTATTTTCCGGATATTTTCCGGATATTTTCCGGATTTTCCGGAAATTTTCCGGACATTTCCCGGACATTTCCCGGGGATTTTCCGGGGATTTTCCAGGCATTTCCACGCATTATCCGTACATTTTCACGCATTTTCCGGATATTTTCCAGACATTTCCCAGGCATTTTCCGGTTATTTTCCGGGAATTTCCCAGGCATTTTCCGGGGATTTTCTGAGAATTTCCCAGACATTTACAGGCTATGTCAGGGAAATGTCCGGAAATGCCTGGTAAATATCTGGAAAATACCCGGAAAATGCGTGAAAATGTACGGAAAATGCGTGGAAATGCCTGGAATATCCCCGGAAAATGCCTGGGAAATGTCCGGGAAATGTCCGGAAAATTCCCAGAAAATATCCGGAAAATGCGTGAAAATGTCCGGAAAACCGTGGAAAACGTCACTTCAAATTTGCGAAGTAATTAAAGCAGAAAACCAAAAAAAGAAAATGAAAGCTAAAATATTTCATATTAAATGTATATGGGATATTCATATTTCATACTTAATGTATGGGAGGGTTTAAAGATAATTTTTTTGATATTTCTCGATTTATTTTTAAAATTTTATTGCCGCCATTTTACTCATTAGGTTAAGTACTTTCGGTATCAGTTTAAAGTTTTTTGTTATCTGTAATACTTACGGAAAAATCGCCTGTGCACACTTAACGATTACACCCTGTATAGTAAATTATTTTTTGAAAAATAAGGTCATAAAGAAGTTTCACTTCTTACGTGTGTACTCTAGTACACGCATACATTTTTTTTTGCTTATGAGGTTGTGTCATACGCTATTGCTATAAATATTTCCTTATATTTCATACAGAGTAAAGCATCATACGATTCAGAAAACATCTACGATATTATGAACTCAAAAAAATGGCGAAGAGCAAGTAAGATATAATTTTTTATTCTATATGGTAAGTTCATCTTTAAATTTATATTAAAATGTAATATACAGATAGGGTTTAAAAAATATAGAAATTGTAATTTTTAACACCTTTTCCTACGTAGTTGATAATAAATAAATCAATGAAATTCAAACTATGTCGTACTTGACGTAAGGGGTTCTTCCTCATTTCATTATTATGAGTTATTGTCTGTATTAATACATATTATTGAAGTGAAACTTCTTTATCGGGGTTGGACAAAAATTTAGTGTAACATTTTTGCGTTACGCCGTACGCGTGACATTTTTGCGTTACGCCATACTCGTGACATTTTTAAGGTCATAAAGAAGTTTCACTTCTTACGTGTGTACTCTAGTACACGCATACATTTTTATTATGTATAGATTATTGAATGATTATAGTTTATGTTTAAAAGGTGCATTAAAACAGACGGAGACATGTAGCAAAAAATCAGTAACAATTTTGCCGAAAGCTCCCCTCCGAGCCACTGCAGAAGATACGGTAAGTTTTCATCAACGAAGTGTAATTACCTACACCAATGCCACCTGAAATCTGAATGAAAAATAGTCATTGTAGATAGAAAATTGTGTATTGTAATAGATAGAAATAATATAAAACTACAGTGAAAAATTTCCATAAATATGCATGCTACACCCGGGAATCGAATCGACTGAAATCTCTTAAAATTGTATTCTGTGCTTTTATACCAATAGTCTTATGGACATTTATAAGCTCTCTTAATCTCTCGAGAAAACTTGATAAGTCAAATTAAATCACAACGTAATAGTTACATAAAAAAACTAACCGATTACATAACAGGCAAAATTATCAGTTGACAAGAGCCAAACGCTAGATATTACAATACTCTGGCTGGCCCTGAACGAAGAGTGCAAAGCGATGACCAATTCCAAAGTGAAGAGATTGTATGTGGCCTATAGTTTCCTTGGAAAGTGTGGCGCGGAACTGGAAACCCCCAGCAGTTTGCCGAAACCGAGGAATTTTATGGACAAATGCCATTATAATTTTAGAAAATGTAAGTCTCTATGGTTCGAAGAGTTTTGAAGAGTGTGTCTTGTAGGTTTTATTTTATATCTTAATTTGGTTCGTAGTGAAAATTACGTAAGAATTGATTTCATAAAAGCAAGCTTGCTCTACATTCTACTATGGAAGTGATCAACGTTAATTTTTTTTTCATATAATTAGTTTTATCATATTATTAGTATGGACAAATTCAAACTTACATACATTCCCATAGAGCTGAAAAAAATGTTTGCAACTTTAACTCTATATTTTGAGCTAACTGGACCGTACTGTGTCGTAACTTCTTAATGTGTTATTAACTTATCTTTATCCATACTTAATATTATAAATGCGAAAGTAACTCTGTCTGTCTGTCTGTTACTCAATCACGCCTTAACTACTGAACCAATTTGCATGAAATTTGGTATAGAGATATTTTGATACCCGAGAAAGGGTATAGGTTTTATCCCGGAAATCCCACGGGAACGGGAACTATGCGGGTTTTTCTTTGACTGCGCGGGCGAAGCTGCGGGTGGAAAGCTTTATAATTCTTCGATTTATTTCATTAAACTTTTATTTTTTGTTTTAAAGTTAATAATAATATCTTTCTAGCGTTCATAATAAACGAGTGTGATGTAGCAGTACTAAGTGCGATGGCGCGATACAAGCAATCCAACGCCGGGTCTGATACTAAGCATTGTATTGTGTTCTCCGTGATTAGTGAGCCTCCGGAAGATCCGCTTGGATTGGATGCTTGTGAGGATATTGGGTAAATATATACGAAATATGGATATTGTAAGTGATGATTGTAGAAAAATTGCTTATAGGTAGGTACATAAAAGGTGGCATTTTTTATGCGGTCAGTGTTGTTTACATGGTAATCTCGTGGAAAATAAACTGCTCTTGGCAAAATACTGTTTGCTTCTGAAACGAAAAGATCCCCTTTTAATTTTTAATACCATTCGTACAGTTAAATAAAATTATGATTATGGAAATCACTGCCATTCTTTTGATATTCTTCTGGTATTTTTCTATTCAATAATAATTAAGATAGAGTAACTGTACCTTAACCTCTTGTGCTGTTTTTATGTCTTTCTGTCAATTTCATCTGTTTGTACAATAAATAGTTTTTATTTATTAATTTATAGAGAAATACCTTTTTTTATTCGATTTGATTTGATTTGAACAATTGTCCAACAGTTACGCGTACCTATACCTCGGCGATGCGTTGTCAAATAGCGGCAGCTCTCACACAGAAGTGTTGCCGGTTCGGTGCCCGGACGGTGCAATAGTGTGCGGGCGGCTAGCTGTGCGGGTCGATGGGCTCAGTGTGCTGAGGGCCTGCTTGTTGCGACCTACGAGTGGTTAAGTTAGTAATTAATATCTAGAATACAATCTAGAAAAACACAATTTTTTCTAATATCAATGAAGGAAAAAAATTTAAACTAACTTCCGCCTTTTACTTTAACTTGCGAAGCTTTAACTTCCGCCATTCCGGGGTGACCTTTTTTTTTAGTGGGGTAATCTTCCAAAGATACCCACGGCCCCCGGGGAAGGAGCCGTGGGTTATGTTGGATTCTTACCGACTAAAACCCCACTGTGTTCCGTCGAGCCGCTTTAATGACGGGGCCGCAGGTATTGGTTGGAATTCTTCCGCGACCAGAGTAAACAAATTTATTCCACTATTTCAGTATTATGTGTCTAAGAGGCTCCCCACCATCAACTCACCAATCATCTCATCCAATATGAAACTCCTCTTTAAATAAAGGAAAGGTTCCTTTCAACAAAATTTGATATTTCAAGTATTTAAGAGCCTTTTCCTGCAGGGCCAATAGAAAATTTCCACCCTGTATTACGTTCAGTTAAATCTGTAGTCCCAGACACTTTTAATTATATTCGTCCGAGTTTCAACATACAATGTGATGTACCATAAAAGAGCCGCAAACAATTTTGGCAATGCAGTTTACTGCAAGCGAATCAGAGTAAAAAAAATAAAATTGTAAATAATAATGTGGGAGAAAAATATTTTCAATGGCATAGAAATATATTTTTATACACGCAGAAATTCCCCAATACATTGTGACCTAGAAAATGCACATCTTGAAGGTTAGAGCTTTGACAATGGCATCTTGCCTGCACTCGTGTTTTTTACGATATTCGAAATAACGTTGTGTTAGAAGTCATTAAATCGAAAATAATCACGTGGGAAGGTCAAAAAATAATTCATTAAAAAAACACACAATTCCAAAAAAAAATGCATTTTAAATTTGCATTTCAACTTTATTAAAAACAAGCGGTCCGCCCCGGCTTCGCCCGTGGTACATATTTATGTTTTCTCTACATAAGAACCATCCTGGTACTTCAAGGAATATAATAAAAAAAGAATTATCGAAGTCGGTCCACCCGTTCTCGAGTTATGCGCTTACCAACACATTTTGCGGTTCATTTTTATCAAGACAATATTAAATACAATATTCCCACGCATAACAAATTCATAATACCTATAAATTATACACAAGAATTCACCAATAAATTTGTTTATTTACCAAAAAAGATCCCTAAACGCGATCAATCACATATCAATCGGCATTCGTCCACGACCACGAGGACAGTTATAGTGGTGTCACGGAGAGCGACGGACGCGCGCTGCGAAACGATACTCGTAATAATCGATTATAATTATCGTAATATAATCGAATATAATCGTTTAACGTTCACCCCCTACCCCCCACCCCACACGTGACAGTGTTTACATCGCGAGTGCACACATTGAATACATTCATGTGAAAGTTTAAGATACACACGGAATAAATGATCAATGTGATTTAGTTGGAAATGCAAAAGTTGTTGATGAAGATACCAATTTGGTTAATGTTTAATTAAGTAAAGTAAAGCAACGTATTAAAAAAAAAACAAAAAGCGTGGTTCAAAATGATAGAGTTAATGTGTATAATGAAAGTACGAAAAGTTAGGTTTTTTGAACATCATATAAATTGAACATGACTCCATAAGTAAAATTAATAATTCTGAAACAGATGTTAAAATATGTAACACGTTATGAATACAAGAAGCCCTTTTAATTGAACTCTTTATCTACCGCAGGAGTTAATGTCGTCTGTCGTTATCTAAGATTTATAGTTTGGCATACGAGCTCTACTTTTATATATAGGTCTTTAAACTCTAGGCTCTATGTCTTGATACTCGTTACATCTGGTACCAATCGTTATTGAATTGTTTATCAGGATTCAGGATTTAGTAATTGTTTATATTAGTAACATTTTTCATAAGGCATATTTGAAACAATGACCTAATTCAAATTCTCGTTAAAATTATAATTGTCTGCTAATTTACATTATTTGCCTACTAAACTACTTTATTCATTAACTTAAGCTAAATACACTTAATTTGATCGAAATCGTTTCAAATTTCCTATTTATTATAAAAATTTTCATGGTACATAGAGTCTGATAGAGGGCTTAAAATTGTGAAATAGTTTTCCACTGATAAGATATTATACGGCATTTTTTCTTTGGCATCAACGTACTCAAAACAAATTTCTGAATTCCCCTAATCCTGTTTTCCTATTCGATGATTTCAATAGATGCTTTGGTCTTATCTTCTCTTTAGCCGAGATTAATCGGTCAATCAATCTGCATGGGCGCTAAACGTCCTTGCCCCAGTGCCGTGCCAAAGACGTAGACAAATATAGATCGGTCTAGCTGCTCCGCTATGTACAAACTGCCTCTCTTCCGTTGTTCAAAAATATCTCCTATCACCCAGTGATAAGAGTAATTGGAAATGCACCTAGTAACGTTGTTGATGAGCTTTCTTTCTTCGAGTTACTTTAAAGGAATTTCAACCCTAAATTCCTGAACTTTGAGTCGAATATAACTTCGGTTGATTTAGCAAACTTGTCGACTCTGTTAACAAGTCTTTATGCTCTGACATTTGGGTACCGAAAAATATATTGTCTGTTGTTTTAACGTCTATTACAAAGGTTTTTCAGTGATTCATTGTCCCAAGCTTGTAATCTGAATTTCAATGTCTATTTTTGCGTATGTTACAATGAAAATTATTTTACATAGTGGTTTTTTGAATTGTTACTCCAGCTAATTTGATCTATACGATTTTGTTTTAAGGACCATTATTGAATAACGTCAGTGCTTACAACGACGTTGAAAATGCAATATTTTAAACGTAATCGTGGGTTTGAGTTGCTTTTAGATTGTGCACGTAAACTATTAATAAACTCATTCAATCTTTGGAACGTATTTCGGGTATTTACTTGTTGTTTATGATTATTATTTCAATGAAGAACATGAACAGCTGATTGCTTGAATTTCTTGCTAAAGTTTCAAGAACATTCTTTTTCTGGATTCTTCCATCTCGAGTCTTCTGTGTGCTTTTTGCTAACACTGAATTCCATTATTATTTCGTTTGACATTACATCATGTTACATGGAACATTGTAGATGATGAATTGCTTGTACAGGTGCATTATTTTATGATAATTGTAAGCTGTTTATTGCGCTCGTGAATCACGGCTAATTTGTGCTAAAAGTCAGCGGTTGACATTTTGGTCTTGACTTCAGCTGTCGATTGATTGTGATCACTGGTGATAGAATTCCTCGCTCGGATCTTGTATGGGGTATTTATATCTCATATAGCATTGCAGTATCAGTTTGTGTAACGGTGCAATGAGACCAAACGAACATAGAGCTAGAGCTAAAGCAAGAGCATTATTTCGTGATCTCTTAGTGTAAACGAAAACTCGTATTCAGCGTTGTTCAGTATTAGAACATTGCATAGAATCTTTTCTAACGCACTAAGAACAACGAAAGAATGCTCTACGCCTGTTTGTACTAAAATAATTTGACTTAATGGGGTTAGAATGAGCATTCGTTTGATCTAAATGCACCGTTAGAAGATAATATTTTGACAAAGAGTAAATAGGACCTATTACAGAAAGTAACGTAAATTAAAATAGTCAAAGTGTTTTGTATTTTCTAGTTAATATTCCAGACTAGATAATATATACTATATTATATTAAAGTGAAACTTTTATTACATCGTCTCAAACTTTTTGGTCTGTGTAGCGCATGTCGCGTGTATCGCGGCTGCCGAGTAGGTATACCTACTCGGCAGCCGACCGTCACGCGACATGCGCTACACAAAGCAGTGTTCGGAACCGTTCGAACAGTTTCACGTTTACCGTGGTTTCATAAAACCACACAACATTTTTTTTGATATTAAATTAAACAGCTAAAAAGAAAGCATTCGGAAGAAAACTCAGATTTTGAACTAGAACTGTAATATTTTTTTAAAACTATACAATAATATGTCTATCATGTTTTGATCAAACTCGAAAGTTCTGAACATAAATTAATATTCGGATAGTAAATCACGAGAATAGCACATATTCCGGATGTCATTTCAGTTCGTTCCACCACTAAATATTTCAGCATCCGCCATACTTTCTGGTAACCTTGAGTGACCAATATAATTAATTATAGGACCCTCTTAGCAAGAATTCTGACTAGAACATCTTTTGATGTAACTAAGCTTTAATCTTGGACTTTGTTTACACAAGTTTTTTTCCAAACAGCTTTCTATAAGTGCTCATATTGTTTGACCTGTATTATGTTAGTTATGTTCAATTATTTACGCCCGATGAAAACTAGGAGTGTTGTATGGATTTGTGAGTGAGGTTGTTTTAATGGACAATTTTTCTAACAATATGGTTTTTAGTTATTTTTGTAAAAATATTGTAGACATAAAGAGGAGCTTATGTTCTAAATAAATGGCGCTATCGTTCTTATCTATATAATATTGTATCAAAACATTTAAAATTTTGCTTGTGTAGTTGCCTTTTGTTCATAGTGAATCCTTGTAGAAGAAGTAATGCTATTGGAATTTTCTTTATATTTTAAAATATGTCCTTGTCCTTTACAAATTTATTTGTTTTAGGTCAATGTCGATGTGAAATAGCAACAGAATGTTTTTAACATTGTGTATCTCATTCGAGGTTATTCAAATAGCTTTCGGGATTGAGCAGCACATTGAATAATATGTTTAATTCGTATAATAAATTCAGTGGTCGTTTGTTTTGTAAAGCTGTGGATTAATTTTAGATTCTTATGTGTCAACACTTGTAATAGAGCATTTCACTACGAGAATAGATGATGATGACGATTGTGAGAGTTACGTTATAATTAAATAAACAAGTAGAAACATTTTTTGTTACATTGAAAATTAGCGCCCTCCAACTATTTCCCGTAAAGTTCTTCTGTTTCAGTTGAAATTTAAAAGACTACTTTATTACCAGGTGTTGTAACGTTAAATTTATAGGTTAAAATTATACACAGACTGACTCAATCTATGCTTTATAAAAAAGTTAAAGTAGTCCTTAATGTTAGTATTGTTCTCGTTAAAAAAGCTTTACTTCAGTCATAAAGACGATCTTCGTACGCTAATTTTCGTTTGCAACCAAACGGTTTTGCAGTGCAAAGTATCTTTTGCGTGGTTGTCGCGTAGCATACTGCATCTGTCACCACCTACGGCGGTGAAATAGTTGCCCGTGAAATAGTTTCCACAATGACGCTGTATCGATGAATGACGAACTATATTATCATACAACTAAAATTATGCTCTTCCTGCTTGTGAATTCTTGGGTTGTTGTTTATGTAGTGTTTAAAATTAGGATAGAAATATTCCTGAATTTCTAATTAGGTGAGTTCTAAGGTCTTAATGTTGTTTAGTTGGATTTATTGTTCCTTTTTAGGGTTCCGTAGCCAAAATGGCAAAAACGGAACCCTTATAGTTTCGTCATGTCCGTCTGTCCGTCTGTCCGTCTGTCCGTCTGTCACAGCCGATTTACTCGGAAACTATAAGTACTACAGTGATGAAATTTGATGGGAATATGTGTTGTATGAACCGCTACAAAAATATGACACTAAATAGTAAAAAAAAGAATTGGGGGTGGGGCCCCCCATACATGTAACTGAGGGATGAAATTTTTTTTTTCGATGTACATACCCGTGTGGGGTATCAATGGAAAGGTCTTTTAAAATGATATAAAGTTTTCTAAAAAACATTTTTCTTAAAGTGAACGGTTTTTGAGATATCAGCTCTCAAAGTCGTAAAAAGTATGTCCCCCCCCCTCTATTTTTATAACTACGGGGTATAAAATTCTAAAAAAAATAGAGGTGATGCATGCTAATTAACTCTTTCAACGATTTTTGGTTTGATCAAAGTATCTCTTATAGTTTTTGAGATAGGTTGATTTAACTGTAATTTATTATATTTGCTGCTACGGAACCCTTTGTGCGCGAGCCCGACTCGCACTTGGCCGGTTTTATTAGGGCACAATATCGGATTATTGACTTTCAGCGAATTTATCTTTCCTTTTTAGGGCACAATGCCTATCGAATTAATGACTTTCAGAAACTTTATCGTTAATGGTAATCGATAAAGTTGTATATTTGATGTTATAGAGCTAGAGTTGTTCATTATATTTTAATTCTTCTTAACCTTACCATGATTCTTAAACCTCATAGTGCGCGTTTATACATCAGATCTTTATTTTAAAGCCTTTAGAGCTCTGATTTTCTCAATCCTTATTATATTCCTCGCTTTACTTATAATTATTTTGATTGGAATTTTAACCCGCTCTCGTTGGCTCGATATGTCCATAATTTCGTTAAGTATCAGGCTATTTGGCATGACTCAGTTGGCAGACTTGTGTATCCACTGCAACTGAATGCTCATCGCGTAATCAATCTCTGAGGTAAATACAAATAATTCTCGCATAAATACCGAATGCAAGCCAAATATATATTTTTGGATAACTATGATGGTCGGATTTATCGTATTTGTTTGTGGTTGTATGCCTTGGTCAATATTCTTCTTAAGACTGCTCTTGTTTAGATTCGATTATTTCGAGTTTGGCTTTTCAATTCATGGTTGTTCGTCTTGATAATTTTATATTTCTTCTTCTTGCAATGAAATAGAAAATGGTGTAGTGAATAAAATAATTATAAATGTAACTGATGAGTAGGCAAAAATCGTGATAAACTACGGATTGATTTATTACATACTTTTACAGATGAACTATTCGAGTGATAGAGTTACAAAATAAACAATACCAATAGTATTTAATTAAAAAGACGATACGTTTCAAAGTGATAAATTGCATTTAAAACAAATAAACATGGATCCAAAACATTTACACGTCACACGTGAAATCCTGACCAAAGAAGCGATAGGTCAGTCAAATACTGAAATTATACCTTAGATATAAGAATAAACTATGATTCTCTATATAATTACAGATTTTTATGACAATAACAAATAAAATTTAAAAATAGACGATGAATATGAAACATCTTAAAGGAGAGCTATCTTATACAGAATCATTGTTTATTTTTGAAGTAGATGCGTAGTTGGCAATATGGAAATAAATGCTTGTAGAGCTAAGTAGTCACATTTTCGTAAAAATAATATAACAATATTGTAACGGAACCTTTCGATGTGCTTGTAGGCATTTAACAGCTTATAAAAGTTTATCTTATTGGATGTTAAAGTTACATTTTTATTTAATTACGTAATTTTTGTCAAAAACTATTCATCCAATTTGCTCTCACGTTTGCTCAAAATTCCGAATTTTAATATAACTAATTGATTAATTATTATAATTGGGATCAAAGAAAGTTTCAAGATAAAAAAAAAATATCTAATTTTCCGCATTTTAGTTCATAATATAGAGTAGAATGCCGTTAACACACAGGTATAATAGCACGATACACAGACACACACAATAAGACGCTTTATTAGAATCAATGGTATAACCACAGACTAATAATAATATACTACGTATAACGTATTATTAGAAAATAAATAATAGACACACAAATTTTATACTAGATGATTCGAAATCTGACTGAAAACCTTATTGACTATTACCTTATATTTATGTTTTTCGTATATTTTAAGGCAACACAACATTCCGTCAGATTGAAGCATCAACAGTTACTTTACATTACAGTAGATTCTTATAGAACTGACCTAGTCTGTAATACACAAGTAGTTAGATACTTACACTATACTCCTACAATACTTACTGTAACACACTTTCCTTATTCCTTTTCCATTCCTCACTATCCCGATTTTTGGTTTGAGTGTGATTCTGTAAATAATGAGTTAACTTATTCCTGCTTTATTTATCTTTGATACTCCTTCCATATATTGTCTTTAATCAGTCCATCTTTATTACGCATTTTAAATAACGTATCTGCAATCAGTACAGATGTTGAGTCCAAAAGCATAATGCTATTTGTGACAGTAATACGAATTTCACATCATTAACGAGCTCAAAGATATATGAATACTTAACCATCGTTGACCGAAGTTCCAATGTCAAACGCTTCTCCTTTTAGAACTTCGTATGCGTGTAACGTAATTCCTACATCTCGTATTATATGAAGTTGAATATTTATTTTATTTTATTTTTGTAATATAAGAATCTGATCTCATCCAAAGTTTGGATAAACATACGGACATTTCTGTGTTAAATAATATTTTGATTTTTCATTACGAATCAGAATGAAACTCATTTTTGCCACTGTCTTCCTAAAAGGCCTGCTCTGTACACTTTATTACATTTTTTTCTATCCATTTTCTCTTGATAATTATTTTGATACAATGCATGCCAGACACCTGTTTGCACCGCTGCACTATTTTGCTTAATAAATTTTACATAAACCTGGCTTAACGCAGAACTTACTGTAACTTTACTAGGTCCTACCATATTTGCATCTGCTTGTTTACTGTTATTTTATCCTGATTCCCTTTTTCCCCGCTTACTTACTGCTTTGCTATCTTCAAATTCATTATCACGCTGTGCTTGGCTTCTCAATTATGCTTTCTAATTGGCTGATCAGTCTTCATTAATTGCATGTTCTCCTGTTTGTTTCTTGTCCAAACTTGCATTTACTCCTGCTTCTACTTCTTTAATCAGTGCTTCTTGCTTGTTGTGCTGCTCGCTTGTCCAAACTTATTACTCCTGCTACTTCTCCTATAATCAGTGCTAATTGCTTGTTGTTCTGTTTGTTGTCCAACCTTGCATCGACTCCTGCTACTACTACTTTAATATAATCAGTACTAATTGTTCGTTGTGTTGCTTGTTGCTTATACGAACTTGCTTGTCCAAACCTCTCTACTACTCCTAAAATCAGTACTAATTGCTTGTTGCTCGTCCAAACTATTCTACCCCGTACACCCGGTACAAGTGCGCTGTGTCGCAGAGTTCGGAGAGTGGTTGAGCCGGGAGTGTGTGCGGGCGGCGGCTCGGCGGCGGCGGCTCAGCGAGCGCGACGCGAGGGCGGAGACCCTCAGGATCATTATGGAAGTGAGTACCACTTTGTTGTAGAGTGGCTTTAAGTAAAAAAAAATGTGTGCGTGTACATGGGCGTAGCTAGCCATGGGCACAGGGTGGGGCAAAAAAAAAACCGGCCAAGTGCGAGTCGGACTCGCGCACCGAGGGCTCCGAACAAACCTACTTTTTATTAAGTTGTAACTCTAAAATGTATGTTTTAGCAATTTTCCTTTATCTGTGCTATAAGACATTGCTTTTAACCAAATTTCAAGACTCTGTGTTCACGGGAAGTACAATGTAGGTTTTGATTCCCTTGCGAATGTCGAAATTTGCGATAATTTGTAGCATAAAATGGCTGTATCTTTTGATTGTGTTGGCTTATAAGTTTGATTTTTTTACAGCTTTAGACCGTAGACTTGAGTATTCGATATAAATTTCAGCTTGATAACTCTACGCGTTCCTGAGAAAAAGTGTGTTGACAGACAAACCGACAGGCAAACTTTGTTGTGCATCTGTCTGTCTAAAAATAGTTTTTTTTTCAAGAACGCGTGGCGGTATCAAGCTGAAATAATAATGAATATAAATCAAAACAAACAAAAGATACCTACAGCCGTTTATGTTGCAAATTTCATCCCTACATTATATATTATGTAGTTTATCTGTCTAATACAATAATATAATTCCTTTTTACCATAAAATATAGGTCTATGTAAATAGAAAAATAAACCATTTTAAATAACTCAGTAAATAAAGCAAAACCTTGCACTTCCGATTTCATGTTTGTTTTAGGTTAATGGTCAGTTATTGACCATAAAAACAATGCAGACAGATCCAGGTAGAGCTTTGCTCGTAATCTTATAGTTTTTGACCGATATCTCGAAAACTATCCACTTTAGGGCAAAAGTTGCTTAGACTTTTTTGTAGAAAGTAAAATTTCGCATATTTTATATCATGTAAATTTTTTTGTAACACTTACTATTTACGGTTTAGGGCCTATTTGATGAACCGGTTGATCGTTCAAATATTGGATTAATGAATAAAATGCATGTATGTACATAGTTTTTGGGTCACTTTATTCTCTACAAGTTTTGTTTGAAATTTTTTTCTAGTGCTCATATCTTTTGAGTTGTTACTTGTTCCACGTATAATGTAGAAATGCCGCCGCTCGGCGGGTGACGTGGCAGGCCAAGTTTTTTTACGGATGTAATAAAAACGAAGAAGAAATTTAAAAGAAAGAAAAGTTTCAAATAAAGTAATCTTAATAAATGAATAATGCATAAGGGCGTATTCAGAAAGAAAGCTTGAAACTTATAAGCGCTTATCGGCGCTTGTCATGTTCATATATTTTCCTGTCAGTGCTGGTAACCCGCGCAGGAAAATATATGAACATGACAAGCGCCGATAAGCGCTTATAAGTTTCAAGC
This sequence comes from Colias philodice, assembly GCF_061535455.1. Lineage (NCBI taxonomy): Eukaryota > Metazoa > Arthropoda > Insecta > Lepidoptera > Pieridae > Colias > Colias philodice. Next base: position 326,473 of record NC_143091.1, on the reverse strand, counting down.
TTTCTTTCTGAATACGCCCTATGTATATTAATGCCTATGCATTTCATTGATTAATCCAATATTAAAAGAGTTACTTGCCAGAGATGATTAACCGGCTCATTAAATAGGCCATAAATCGTAAACGGAAAGTTTTACAAAAAGTTTACAAGGTAGGTATAAAAGATGTAAAATTTTACTACCTACAAAAAATTCCCAATATTTTTTGCCTTAAAATGGATAGTTACCGAGACATCGGCCAAAAACTTTTATGTAAGATTTCGAGCGTAGCTCCACCTGGATCAGTAACTTATACTTAAACAAAAGTGAAATTGGATGGGAAATTTAGTGCGAATTTGGCTAAATAAAAACAGCTTTGAATGGGGTAACAGTACTACACTACTTTTTCTGGCACCAAAAGTGGTTTAAATCATGTAACATAGAAGCGCAAGCTTTTTGTTTAGATCGCATTTTTTTTTGTGTCGACTGACAACTTTAGAGTGAGAATTTTTTAACGGATATTAAGTTTTGTAGTCAGTACCTAGATAATTTCGATTTTTAGATTTGGTTAGGTACCTTCCAGGTCAGAGCCAGGGTGGGGCAAGTGCCCCACCCTGCCCCACCGTGGCTACGCCCATGTGCGTGTACTAGTGTACACACGTAAGAAGTGAAACTTCTTTCGTTTACTATATTCAACTTTACAGAAATACGTCGAATCACGCGTGGTAGGGATAAGAAAAAGATGGCGCATAACGGAAAAATGTCACGCGTAACGAAAAAATGTTACACTAAATTTTTTTCCAACCCCGATAAAGAAGTTTCACTTCAATAAATAAATCTTTATTTGAATTCATACATTAATTTGTCACATTAGATTGGGGCTCAGGCCCCCTTACTAGGTATAACCTGTATTAAGGGGACCTGTTCCTTCCCTAGGATTGATCCGTCGCATGAATTAAAAAATAGAGGAACATAAATTTAAGACTTTAAGGATCTTTCCTCAGTGGAAATGTATTAAGAATTATGTTTGACACCGTGCCGGGGCCGGGCTGTGCCGTGCCGGGCGTGTTAAACACTTCATACAATAATGTTTGACTGTGCTCCGTCCGGGGCTCGGAACGGTCGCGGCACGGTGTAGCGTAAAAAATGCCTTGTAATTAATGTCAAGTGAAATCAACTGAATATTAATATGTATCATAATTTTTTGTGATCATCTTTTGTGAAAATTAGTATAGTAGCATTCGGATGCATATTAAAGTAATATGTATCTGAATCAAAATTTTTATTTCTAGTGCAAAGTTGTCTAGGGGGATGATTTACGTTTTTCCAAAATGTTTAAACGAATGGCAATTAATACGCTACTAGTGTCGGGGGTGCAAAACTGTTGTGAATCCAGTTATTGAATAATAAGATGTATAAAAAATTATTGTTGCCAAACTTTCTTCGTGTTTTATGACCAGAACACTCCTAAACACTCTTCATAAACGTTTTAAGAACATCGTTAAACTACACGCTAGGCAACTTTAGGATTTACGTTCACGTACTTCGTCTATAAAATTAATTTCAGACATGGAAGTGAAGGAAATTTGTCTAGCTATAAGTCATTCTATATTGCTTATTTAAGGCTTAGTGACTCAGGCCTCAAATTTGAAACAAAGAGAGGATCTGAGACTTGACTACAGCGCCATAACTACTGCTCCAGTTGGCGAAAGAAAACTTCACAAGGAAACCGTTACGTCGTAGGATCAAATAGTTCAGTGATTTGTGACGTTTGCCGACGCGCTTTATTACCCTTTAAATGTTATCCAGTACACAGTGATGATGGCATATGATGATGAGATTATAAGCGACGTGTCCAAAGAAGACAGTGATCTCAAATTAAAATATCTCCTCAAATATTCTGATCACCTTCATTGGCATGTTGTTCACCTGTAAACTGATCACTGCATTCAATTTAAACGCTATAAAACACGCATCGGCTCCAATAAATCCCTCAGCACAACATAAACATTTTGTTACTCATGTTATTCCATTTATAATTCATGCGTTCAATGTTCTCTGATTGCCAAATCATTATCTAAATCCGTTCTCATCTTAGCTATTTACGCGGCTAATAATAGTTAATTTTGATTTTTAATACAACGCCCTCTAGTGGATTAGTACTTTTGGTTTCAACGCCATCTATACGTTTTAATTGAGAAACAAGTTGAATGTATAGATCCACTGTTTTCAGACTCAAACCATTTGGTATGTGTTTCAGCGTGCTGTTTTTGATGGTTAGTAATAGATGGCGTTAGTGTATGAAAATAAAGATCAATTTTATAGTCATGGAAGAAATATTAATGAAGAAACTGACAATAACTTTACAATATAAGATTATCTTTTGCTGGATAAGTAATAACAGGTGAAGGTTATTTTTTCCGAAGTAAGTATTTCTTACATCTAAAACTCCTGAAAATGCAAATATAAAATTTACTTTTACTTTTATTTAACTTTTATTTCAAACTAGCTTTCCGCTCTTGGATTCCGCTTGGTCAAAGGAAATTCCGTAAATCTATGCAAATATACATAGGTATATACAAAAACATAACACAATCCTATTAATGAACCACGCTATCCATTGGTAACAGGAGAATGAAAATCGTGGAGAGACGGAAATAAATGGTGATTTCTACTTATTTACGATCTCAAGGAGCTACCAAAACAGTATTGTTATTGTGTACGGACAATTCTGATTCATTTGTTTCACTTAATTTTTCATTTAGAATAGTGTAACATAATTAACACTTGAATGGCATAGTTTTATATTTTAGAGATAGAAGATCACAAAAAGTTCCTTAACTATATGGCATTTATAAACTTCATCTTATCCTGGATAATAATTGATAACAATTGTTAAAACCAACAGCATCTTTCCAAGTACACCAGACTCCATGTTAATAGAAATGTCTCTAGACGCCTCATCTATTTCTACTCCACTTATTTCCGTCTTTCCACCTACCAGTACATCTACGCTAATTGCACATTTATTACGAAGTGATTAGGCGGATAATTGGCTGGCTAACTTGACAGCTGACCGCGACACGCTTGACAATATGTCAACGTGATTGACAGACGAATGCTAATTTTGTTTTGTTTGATTCGACTGTTTGATGCATTGTAGGCGGAATTGCGTCTTTGTTACATGTCGGTAGTTATTATTATGTACGTAGTGCACGTTTATAAAAATGTGTTACATGAACAACTATTTCTTATAAGAATCGTGGGGGAGTAAGGTATAATGGTTAAAAAGTCGCAAAAGATAGGTTGATATGAACGTCATTGTAGCGTTGTTCTAGTGTTCACATACTGGGCGATAAATCTCGACAAACTTCCAAATAGAAAACAAGTACCTAGTCAAATCTAAAAACAAGAATCTAAGAACACTTGATTTACTTCCACCCAAATAGTAATAATCATACGAATGAATCCATTTGTCACCAAAACTCATATTATGAGATCAACACGGCACTAGATTTTCCTAGAATCTTTATAAACATCAAAATAATAAATGGGAATACCAAACTTATAAAATGCTCGTTCGTTATTAACTGGGACTGTTAAATTTTTTATTTCGTCAAAACACCCAAGGTGTTTCCACTGAATTTTATTTATGTTACAGCCATTTTTATTGTTTTACATCGTAAATACGAAATTTCGCTGATTTTACACCACTTATCATTTTATAATGGGTTTAGCGATCTGAATTCTATTCGCGTAGATTCATATTGAAACGTGTAAATCATTTTTTGTGTCTTTGTAGTTGCATTCAGGTTTTGTGCCCATTTAAAATAAGGTTACTTTGACGGACAAATGATTTTGAAGGTATTTAAGATATGGCTTGTTCTATATTTATTGAAGTGACAAGTTGACTGTAGCCTATTTTTGAATATGAGAAGAAATTTCGTTCCTGACTCCTGGAATATTAGTATGGAATCCCTGATGAGATGAAATTGTTACAAAAGGTTTCTAAGCTGCAGTTGGCAAGTATCTATTTTCTGCGTATGTGTAACACATAACAACATCTTCATGTTCAGGTAGTGGATAGGTCATCAAATTTACAGTTTGGTCATGAAATCATAGAAGAGGACCAAGGGCTTTTTTATATTGTACAAACCTGTTAAAAAAGCCAAGGCAAAAAAGAGACTGTAAAACAATTCTATCATGCTATCCAATGATTACGATGTATTAATATATAAACAAACAAATTCATTGACAATAAATATAAAACAAAATCAACGAGAGCTTTAACAGAATACTACGAGAATGTGGTATTAGCGATGGGATTACGAAATTATTCAATCCGCAGATTTACCTCACGTGGGCTAAATAATGGCACATTGATCTATTTCTAGACACACACATTCCCGCGGTTTTCTTTATGAACCCGGTGAGAGACTCGTGAACGATTTAATGGTTACACTGAGGAACTTTGAACGCTTAAAATACGATAAAGTATGCTTGCGAAATATTTTAGTAGAGGCTGGTTAAGCGGTGGGTAATGAGAGCTATTTCTATTGCGTGAATCAATGTTGTAATGAGGAAATCTATCTCGTAAGCGCTTTTTCTTTAAATTTTGAAATGATTATCTTTATTCCCTGAAAATGATCAGAGGTCTGTTATATCAGTTAAATGACTTATTTTTATTTGCTGTGGAAGTAAGATAGTATATTTCAATAGTATATTTTCTTTTACTCCTCTGTTAAACTTGCAAAACTTGAATGCAGATTCCAATGCAGATAGTTGTTGATCTAGTCGTAAAATATTAATACTTAAAAAGCCTCCTACTACGCGTGCAAATCCGGATATTTATCGAGTATAGAAATATAAAGATCTTTGTTATATTCACTCTTAATCCCACATGCATGCACCTGGCTACAAAATGAATATATCATTGTCAAAAGCTTTCCGTACCTCCCGGATCATTTCGAATTTACATTTCAAATTCTGCAAATAAACAACATTGTACTGAAATACGCTTTGTTGTATTATTGTTACAACTGTTGAGGTGTGAGCTGAAGTACGGTTAAATTTGGGATTGTTAATTTATTTTTGTCTTAACCATTTGTATATAGATGCAACATTGTTGTTTTCACTTTTACATCTCAAAGGTGTTCTGTTAAGATTTTGCGTATGAATTCAGATACATATTGCATAATATTAACAACTATAAAATGGACAGGATTGAACAAAGAACTTCTCTGGCTCTTTCCAATTTATAATTTTATGTGATCAGAAAAACTCTGAGACCTCGTTTTTTAAAAAAAAACACGTTACAATATTTTGCAGTTTAATGTCAAATGATTTTTATTTAATATTCTTAATTAAAGACTACATATAGGTACCTAAATATTACTTATATTCTTAGTAAGTTGTGAAAAAACTTCAGGAGATCTGAAGATATGTATTTATTTGTATGTTAACCCAGCATAGTATTGTATTATCTGTGATCAAACCAATTAACCTAATTTTATCCAAATCGAATCGGTCGTTTTAGCTAGATTGAGTAACAACAATGTAAACATTAAAACAAACCTTAAAATTTATAATATTGCACGCCTCATAAGCGAAGCGTTGAGGTGGGTACTACTGTCACTTCGCGCAAAACATCTGATTTTTCAAACTTAAAATGTCTTTATGTATCATACATTGCACTTGTAAGATAATACATACACACACATATTAAGAAAAAACACTATTTTTAACGTTCATGATATTTTTGATGTCATTTTTAGGGTTCCGTAGCCAAAATGGCAAAAACGGAACCCTTATAGTTTCGTCATGTCCGTCTGTCCGTCTGTCCGTCTGTCCGTCTGTCACAGCCGATTTACTCGGAAACTATAAGTACTACAGTGATGAAATTTGATGGGAATATGTGTTGTATGAACCGCTACAAAAATATGACACTAAATAGTAAAAAAAAGAATTGGGGGTGGGGCCCCCCATACATGTAACTGAGGGATGAAATTTTTTTTTTCGATGTACATACCCGTGTGGGGTATCAATGGAAAGGTCTTTTAAAATGATATAAAGTTTTCTAAAAAACATTTTTCTTAAAGTGAACGGTTTTTGAGATATCAGCTCTCAAAGTCGTAAAAAGTATGTCCCCCCCCCTCTATTTTTATAACTACGGGGTATAAAATTCTAAAAAAAATAGAGGTGATGCATGCTAATTAACTCTTTCAACGATTTTTGGTTTGATCAAAGTATCTCTTATAGTTTTTGAGATAGGTTGATTTAACTGTAATTTATTATATTTGCTGCTACGGAACCCTTTGTGCGCGAGCCCGACTCGCACTTGGCCGGTTTTTTGTTATTTAAACTAGTTAAAAAACAGTTTAAAAAAGTTCTGTCTTGGACGTCCGTGTGTCTGTATGTGCGGATCCTTTTTCTTGTTAACACGATAGCGACCGAAATACTTTACTAATCGAGTCTTTTTTTTTTCTCTTACGCTTGAGTATGCTCAGGAATAGAACCCTTTCATTTTTCAGGGTCTGATTCGATGTGGTTTAATTGTTATTAAATAAACAAAAATAATAATTAATAAATAATTATTAAAAAAAATTATGAGGCGTGCACTTTTGGATTTTCCAAACTATTTTTATTATATTCCTTGAAGTACGAGGATGGTTCTTATGTAGAGAAAACGTAAATATTATGTACCACGGGCGAAGCCGGGGCGGACCGCTAGTTTATAATATTAGTAGGATTATGATGCTATTAGTTTCCCGAGAGTTGCATAAATACAAGCGCGGTTACATTTAGCCAGGTTCCGAGAAACTCTTATTATTCCCGTTCTGGACCTTGAACTAGTTAACTAATAATATTCGTGCTGAAAATACTGATATTTTGTAACTTACTGACCTTTTGTTTAGTCTGTGCGGGATTTGAGATTAAAACGTCGTTGTTTATTTTGTTTTGAGATGCGTCTGTATTTTATTGTGATCCGTTGATATAACAATTTATGTGAAGTTATAATCACGAACAACGAATTTTTAATTTTACTAATACTAGCTTTGCCCCGCGGTTTCACCCACGTGGTATATGATGATATATAGCCTTCCTCAATAAATGGAACATTCAACACAAAAATATTTTTTTTTGTAATTGAACCGTTTTTTACCGTTAACCTTTTATTAATTGTTACTGAGATTAGCACGTTCAAACAAACAAACTATTCTGCTTTATATTTTAAGTAAAGATTCTACAATATTTAGGTAGTTTGATTTTTTGACATTGAGATGCAGTTCGATTGCGAAATAGTAATTAAAAGCATAAAATAACTATGGAGCATTCAATTCTTATTTTATTCTCTCCTGCGCTTTCAGTAAAACGTATGCCAAGCCAAGCCAAATGTTGTGCTTGTCCGAGCGCGGTAATATTTTAGGACATATATTTTTACGTGACACGCTTGAGAAACGTGTTTTAAAATAAATGCGAGTGCATTTCTCTTAATATTCATGTAAATTTATCAAGCAGCTGAAAATGTTTAAATTACTTTGAAATTGCATCCACCATTGCATAAAACATTATTTTAACATTAATAAGGGATTTGATGGTTATAGAGATAAACATTTTTGGAACACGCCCGATATTTCCTCTTGCCATATTCATGTACATTTTATGAAAAACATGTTTCTTTTCATGATAATGACGCTATATCTTCATAGTGCCTTTTCCTTTTGTAATTTTGACAGTCATTTCTAAAATTATATAAAGTCTTCATCACCCTATTAAAACAGCTTATTTGAGAAATTAGCTTGGTCCGCAATAATGCCACTTATGTAGCAAAAATTAGTTGTTATGCAATTCTGTATCGGTTATCCAAAACTGCAAAAACCTATTCATGTTCGAAATGTTATTGATTCCAAATCAATTAAAGAGAATTTGGAATATGTATTTGATATATTGGCACAGCGGTCGTGAACACAAGTAACGGGCATATAATTAGTTTGGATATCGCCCAAATCCTTGCTGCACCCGATGCATCATAATAACGCCGGAAAAGTATGTCTTTAGCATGTGCTTAGTGAAGTGACACTTGAAAAGTGAGCGTGAAAATTGAGATTGTTATTTCTGTATTCTCCATATGGCGAGTATGTTATGATGTAGCGGAAGAGAGCGGATATAACGTTTTTGTTTTTATATTAGAATGTAATAATAGTTCACTTGATTGATATTCTGCCACGGAGGCCAAACTCGATTCAGAGTAGCCCACTGGACAGGTGATATATTATGCACACAAGTATGCGCTGAAAAACAAGTGAACTTCCTATGTCTCGTTTTTCAAATCAATGGGGTGGAAACGGGAAACGGGAATATAATATTTTCCCATTTAATAATAATTATAGAGATGGACATTGGACATGATAAATACTGGGGATTGTGTATGAGAAGGTGGTATCTTAATATCATTTTTTCATCACGTAGACTTGTAACACTATTTTTCTTACTGTTCTGTAATCTAAATACTTTTTGTTCTGTAATCTTAAAAATAAACTGCGTAACTCATGACAAAATCAATTCTACAAAGTGATGCGGTAACATGTTAAACGCGTACCAATATTTTGAACACAAAAATAAAGTGAGAAACAAATGGCCTGAGTTCCAATTAAAGACGGGGATCTGGTGCAAATATTCAGCATTCTCGGAAATAACATGAAGTCCGTGGGCGCTACATGTAGGAGGCGGTGCTGGTTCGCGTGTCGAGTTTGAAAACATGGGTTTTAGTGGACAGCGTTCATTTTGTAACTTGGAATTGGGACGAATATATGAGACTAGTTGTTTACGTGAGGTGTTTAGAAAATATCATCTTTAAAAATTGTGGTCGGTAGAGATATTTTTTAATCGTTCATGATGATGAACCTAACTACTACCACATTAAACAACTGAACTGTTTCATTTCAACAGTACACATTTTTAGTTTTGGTCGGCTTAATTAAAAGATAAAATATAAAGTTTATGAATTTTTGATAAATTGAACTATGAAAATTTTGCGAAAAATTTTTAGTCTCTTAACTGTACTATTACAGTATCATTGAAGTCAAGTTTAAACCACAACTCAAAGTCAAGCGGTTACGAGAACATATTGGCACAAACGCAACCTCTATTCAGAATTGTTTCTTTCATCTCGATATTTTTAAAGTGTCTTTACCGCAAGTGTCATAGAAACAGTTTTTCCCGCCAAATCTAATTGACGTCTGTCAAAATTACTCCCGCGCAATTTTCGTCTTGCGTTTTCGCTGACGGAAAGTTTTTGCATACCTGTTTCATTTGAAAACAGAACCAATGTTTGAATGTTAGTACAAAGTAAATATTTCGGATGTTTTGTTTATATCACGTTCAATCTGCAATGATATCGTCCATCCGAACGTGTGCATTTTATTTACAGATCGTATTTTTTTCGCAATAAAATTCCACCTTTAAAATGTTATAAGAAGTTAAGTTAGAAAAAGTGAAATTCCGTCTCTTTAGTTCGAACTGCCTGCATACCAAAAAACTACACTCAGTAAATCAGGAGTTAACACAGAAATACTTAATCTAAATGACCAACATCGAACTTTGCTCCAATTTAGAACTGCTATTTTGGTAACATCCAATATAAAAAACATGTTTTTTACAACATGGTTTTATAAACAACTACAGGGGAATACTCCGTACAGACGTTTACGATTATGACCTGCGATAAAACTCCGTGAGACTCAGTGTGACACATTAATATTATGTTGTCAGAATATATACAATGTTGTCAATAACACGAGCTTTAATAAAAGTCATTATGCATGAGTCATAAGGAAAAGCCAAAGAAGCGAATCTATAAAATTTTCTTTTCATACTGTTCACGCTTTTACAGAGAATTCGGAAACACTATTCAGCGTGGATTCCAAGATTTATCCTACTTTTAAATGATTGTTTGTATAAATTTAGATGCTTATAATCTAGAAAGTTCTTAAAGTCCATTTTATTTTGATTTCGATCAACTTTATTGGATGTAAGATAATAATGTTACCATATTTATGACATATCGTATCAATTATTCTGATGGTATCTCTGGGAACAGGGCAGATGCATTGAACATCTGGTTTTCTCGATAGAATTTATTTTAGGCGTGTGTAGGTAGGTCCTTCTATGCTAAGAATACAAATAGGCAAAATATTTTTTTTGTTAAATAAATAATCACTACATAGTATTAAACAAAAATTGCTTTCTCTGTCCCTTTGTCCCTTTGTAAGCTTAAATCTCACACATAGGCAAAAAATAAGTCAAAGATTTCTTGTTAAATAAATAATCACTGCATAGTATAAAACAAAGTCGCTTTCTCTGTGCCTATGTCTCTTTGTAAGCTTAAATCTTTAAAACTACGCAACGGATTTTGATGCGGTATTTTTTAATAATAAAATTCTTTATTGACATAATTATACAGGTCAAAATAATGAATCCTTCGGCTCCCGAACTAGTTTAAAACTGTGTCTCAGATAACTTAATAGATAGAGTGATTCAATAGGAAGGTTTTAGTATGTAATTTATTAGATTTTAGTCAAAGCGGATGAAGCCGCGAGCAGTAAGATATTTATATACATATCAAGTTAAATTCTTTTAGATTTCACATTCCCGTAACATAGAAAAACATGTTTTAGTAAAATGCATGAAGAGGAAGTAACCGTTTACATTATATGTCGCCATAGTTTATATTATTGAGATTAAAGCGGAATTTTACGGGTTTCTTAGAAAATGTTTTTGGATGGTCGAAACCATTACAATGTCTTTGCGCAATTGAACCCGTTGATGAACAGGAATTGCTCAATTTCAATTATGTGATATCTCGATGTGCTAGTAGTAACTAGTTTTGCGAGATTACGATTTTTATTCCTACTATAATATTTTTACTTCGCCCGTATTAATATTTAGGGCATAGAAATTAAATTATAGTGCACATTGTAATGTGGTTAGATTTATACACATGTTAGATACAGAATATTATTAATCAATTAAGTCTATAGTAGCCACTATAGGGCGCAGATAAGAGCTCGTACAGCCTATTATAATAGAAAATGCAGTCACTAGCGTCGAAATTGGCTAGGGAGGTATTATCATCATCATTAAAATATTAATACGGATCTTTTAATTTAATTTCAATATACCATAACGCATTTCACCTTCAAACAGCCACTTAAAATCTATCCAAACATTATATAGACTGTAGCAAACACCCGACCTCCAAAGTTCTAAACAGATAATAAAAGCTTGTAACAACTTTCCTCATCGGTTTTCCACAGATAATTAAATCTGGCGGGGTCGTCAACCGGCCGACGGAAGCTTACACTTGTCATATTGTATGACATGAGACAACCTCGCGGTTTTCAACCTTCATGGTTATATTTTTAGTGAATTTACCTGCTCTAGAACGTTAAAGTAATATTCTGACGAATAAATGTTTTGCATGAAAAAATTAATACCATAATAGACTCGATATACAGTATTGAATATACTGCCTTGAGGTGCTTTCCATATTACGATATTTGTTTTCCATAAAAACATGATTGATATATTGGAGAATGTATATTTTTTTAATGGTTCAAAAAAAAAACCTAGCGAAAAGTTCGTTTAACTTCAGGTCAAATAACATTGCGTAAATTTTTTCATTTATTTTGTTAAGGCCAGTTACAATTAAATTAATAACTAGCGTCCGCCCCGGCTTCGCCCGTGGTACATGTTTACGTTTTCTCTACATAAGAACCATCCTCGTACTTCAAGGAATATAATAAAAAAAGAATTATCGAAATCGGTTCAGCCGTTCTCGAGTTATGCGCTTACCAACACATTTTGCGATTCATTTTTATATATAAGAAGAAGATTAACCGTTATATACGATACTACAGCTTTTAAACGCTTCAACATTTCAGTAAATATATGAGTTTAACGTTTGTTTATATTTGTTAAATACACTCAAACATCGCATGAATGTAAATTGATTTCTTATTCGTAGTTGAACATCTGAAAGAGGGTTTATTTATAAATCAAATGTCACTGTTTTCCCTCAGGGATTTCAAGTCAGAAATATTATTAAATGATTATCTAGGTACCTTTAACATTAAACTTATTAAGCTCTTTATAATAATGTTACATATAATGCACACCTATTTGATCAATGTTGCAACTGACTCCTATTGTGTTTATAATACTTGCAAAAAGGAAAAGACAGGAAACGGAATAAATAAACTTTTTTTTTTTAATTTTTAGTGTCAGTTGATTTTTTGATTGCACTCGCATTATAAGATTTAAATCAAACGAACAGTTTATAACCTCTTTGTTTGAATATCAAAAATATTACATTCATAATTCACATTTTTGTAAGCAACATAATTTTCGTGTTTTTCATTAATGTCCTTTTCGTTTCTGCGACAATGCGTCCAGGAAGCTGAATGTTAATAATTTACGACTTTATTTATTTACGCCTTTGCACATCCTTTGTTAAAATTACAATCATCACGTGCGAAATATTTTCCTCTAAAGTTGTACAAAGAAAAATATCTCGGCTTGAGATTTTACTTTGAAATTCAGTTAACTTGAACTTCTCAATCTTAACCGATATAGAAACCTTTTAACTTACATGCTTCTTAAATTTTCATAAAAAATATAAGGTGTCAATAAAAATATATTTAATTTCGTAATCGAAATTTCGACAACAATAATCGATTTTTCTTAACTTAATAGTTAAGAAAAATCTGCTGTAAGGTTTTATTTTAACGCTGGTCTTTATATATTTTTTTTTATAATTAAACTTAAAAAAGACGCTTTTTATTAAAGTCTATTTGATATAAAATGGCTAATAATAAATGGTTCATTTTAAAGGATAGATACTATTTCATAACAATCCTTTCCCCCAAAATAGAATATTAACCAATACTTGAATCACTTAAATGTTTTTCCATGCAATCGTGTTCTTCGTGAATATACACGTCCCTCTTTATGTTATAAATAGCCCCTAACCGGAACAAATATACGGCACACCGTCTGCCTCCGCAAAGGTGCAAATCAATGCGTGCGCGCCGTAGAGCTTTAAGCATCGTCTCCGCACGCCAGTCGCTTCTCAGCAGCCGCCCAATACACACGCCTACACGCGAACGCAAATAATCGCGATTGTTTTATCTTGTCGAACAGTAGCCGGTTTCAAGTTTGTAAACAAATACAAATAATATGAGGACCTGAATAAACAAAATGTCGTTTTGTCGAATAACCGGTAGGAGCAGAGGGCTGCCGAAGCCTAATTACTTCCCTCTTCTCGCTCCAATATCACCAGCTGATGCTAAACGGTGCTGTCGGATTACAGGAAAATCTTATGGACTGCCTACTCATCATTACATTCCAGTGTTATTAGTATCAAGATCCAGTAAAACTAAATGTAAGATAACAAATGTTTCGGGAGAGCTGGGCCCGCATCATTATTCGCCTGAAATTCACTATGGAAACAGAAAACACGAAATTTTACCAGACTACAGATATATATTCCCTGTTTTGGACGGCTCAACAGATGCTCAGAAGGCTCTCATAGAATTGTTATCTATGAAGCAGGTGACTGAAGAAAAGAAATATGTCTACACAGTTGATGAAAGGCGATGTAGCTTGGTTTTCTCGGCTCGTATGGAAGCAGCTGTGCGTGATGGTGATGTTCGAGATGTTATGCTTGCTAAGGACTCGGATACAGTGCTTATTAAAACAAAGCAAGGACGAAGTGTTTCTATGGATTTTAAAGATTTTACGGAAGACGTAGAAATGTTTGAAGGAGAAGGCCCTAATGCCGAAGTATTGAAACAAAGGGAAATGGAAGAATTAGAAGAAAGAAAGAAAAAACGTAAACGAGCGGCTGGTTTATCTTCAATGAAAAAAATATTTGAAAATAAGGAAAAATTGGCTGAAGTGCAAGAAATCGAAGAAGAAAAACTGCGCCAAGATCGTTTGGCAAAGAAAGCAAAATTAGAAGTACGACATGAAAAACATGATCTCAAAAGTTTTACGAATAACAATTTTGATGTTGAGCATATGCGCTCTAAGTCTAGTATTATTATGTGCAGTGGTGATTGGAAAGATCAAGTGCATCCGATAATTGAATCATGGGACTGTGATTTAATCGATAAAAATAATAGTGATAAGTATACTCTAAAGGTGACCACATTACCTACGCCTGTGAAGATAACCCCTTACCACTGTGAAGCCGAAATATTTCAAGCTGATAAAAATATTGGTGAAACGTCAATTCCCCTTGACAATGTTCCTTGTGTAAATCCCTTGAAGCCGGTTAAGTCGCGGCCGTCGGAAGAAGTTCTGAATGCAGTAAAACAAATTTCAACAGATCGATTAATCGACACATCAAATGTTACAGAAAAAATGTTACAAACGAACAAAATGGATATGATACCTACTTTTGAAGAATTACCTGATATAGTGAAAAATATTAAAAAAGGAAAAAGAGAAAAAGTCGCCAAGATATCCGTTCTAACTCTCGATATTAATAAAGCGAAAAAGTTTGTGCCTGGTCAGCACGTAAACACACCTCAAGGTCCCGTGTTCGTGCCAGGTCAAACTGTTGAAACACCAGCAGGACCAGTGTTTGTGCCTGGTCTGAGTGTGAATACACCTGTAGGAGCTAGTCTTGTTCCAGGACACATTGTATTAAATGAAAACAACAATGAACCTATTTTCCTTGCTGGACAAGTTATGAATACAACAGATGGTGAGCAATTTGTTTGTGGACAAACAGTAAAAAATAAAGATGATACTTATCGATTTGTTGAAGGACAAACTGTATTATCAGAAGATGGTTTTAAATTTGTACCGGGAAAAGTTATAAATACGGGATCAGATGAAGTTTTTGTGCCTGGCCAAACTATTTCAACCCCCGACGGTGTGCAATTCATACCTGGTCAAACCATTTCTGAAAATGGGAATACTGTATTTACACCTGGACAAAACGCTAAAATAGAAAATGAATGGCAGTTTATACCAGGCCAGGTAGTACATCAAGATGATGAGTTACACTTTGTTCCAGGAGCTACGTTAGCAACGCCAAATGGCCTTAAATTTGTTCCCGGACAAACAGTTGCTATAAATGGAGAAATATCCTTTGTACCAGGTATTACTAAAATGGAGAACTCTGAATTAAAATTTGTACCTGGAACAACTGTTGATACGATAAACGGTCCAAAGTTCATTGAAGGTCAAATTGTGCAAACTAATTATGGAGAAAAGTTTGTGCCGGGAAAAACTATAATTCAAGCCAATGGGCATATTGAGTTTTCTGTTGCAAAATCGATGGAGGACGTACAATTTTCTGATAGTGCACCTGTGGGTCTACCAATCGACATTAAGACTTGTTCAGTATCAGAAGAATCTTTGTATGTTTTTGGACACATGATACAAACAACAAATGGTATTGAATTTTATCCCGGGTCAAGAATACCGAAAAATGATGGGAAAATAGTACCCGGACGCTTGGTTAAGAATGAAGCAGGTGAATCACGATTTGTTCCTGGAACAATGGTTGAAGGCATATTTGTGCCTGGACAAATAGTTTTTACTGAAAATGGAGAGCAGTTTGTTCCCGGCCAAGTTGTTGATACTAGTGATGGCCCTAAATTTGTACCGGGTCAAGTCGTTAATACTAAAAATGGACCTAAATTTGTCCCTGGACAAACAATTCATACTATAGACGGACCTCGATTTGTACCCGGTCAAATAATAGAAACAAAGGCAGGACCTACATTTATACCTGGGCAAGTAATATCTACCGATGAAGGTTCCCGTTTTGTACCAGGTCAAGTAGTTGACACAGAAGAAGGGCCTCGTTTTGTTCCTGGAAGAGTGATTGAAACAGATGATAACGGTGTAACATTTGTGCCTGGGCAGATAGTTCAAACACCTGAAGGTCTTAAATTTGTTGCACCAGATCTTGTTGAAGGAGAAGAGGGATTAGAATTTTCAGTGCAAAGTTTCTTAGTGACACCAGAAGAATTAAAACTTCTTAAAGTCAAAACAAATCCTAACGATACCACATCAACGAAAGGAGAGCTTACTATTGACACAAATATGTTAAGACAACTCTCTGAAGCTGGCATGTCAATTGGTAGACAAGTTCCAGCGGAATTGCCAGCAATCAATGTAATATTAAATGAAACAAAGAATGCTGAGGCTTTAAAAGAATTTGTGTCAGATTTTGGTCTTAAAGATACAGTAGCAAATCAATTAATGGATGTAATTAAGTCCATAATAGAAATGAGTGGTCATTTAAAATCTGAAATTCAACAATGTCAAACCAAAAATGGTGTAAGAACTTTCAATAAAACTGGCAAACTGCAGAAAAGTCGATCCCAAGAGAAGCTTGATGGTGAGCATATTTCCTCTGAAGAAAAAATACACGAAGAACATATTAAAAATTCAATAGCTGCTGCTGTTTTGGCTGCTTTGGTGACAGCTGAACAATTTGCAGGCATCAATGATAATAATGGGAAGGAGAAATATCACCGCATTTTGAAATCTATTGATACAATACTAGGAAAATCTATCGATGAAGATTTCGTCACTGCTATGTACAATATACTTCAAAAAGAAGATGAAAAAGGAATTCTGTGTGAAGAGATATTGGAAAATACCACACAACCAAAAATTGAATTGATAAAAATCGCTGTTAACAGTACATTATCTAAGCATTCCTTGACTGAAACAGAAATTATTGAAAAGTTTAGTGATTTCTTGAAAAGTGAAAACGAAGTATTGGGTCCGGCATTCAAAAATATTACTAAAGGTGATTCTAATTTACTTCAACACATTTTGGGCTGTATAACAGATTCAATTTCTTTTGTAAAAACTGACCAAGATGCTGCCGAATCATTACAAAAAGCAATTGTGTCAGCTGTACAAGAATCAAGTGCTGGCGAGCTACAAAGTATGCTTCAAAATACTGACAAAAAGGATTTAAGAGAATTAATACTTCAATCCATAGGCCTTGCCC
The DNA here is from genome assembly GCF_061535455.1 of Colias philodice. Taxonomy (NCBI): domain Eukaryota; kingdom Metazoa; phylum Arthropoda; class Insecta; order Lepidoptera; family Pieridae; genus Colias; species Colias philodice. The sequence continues at coordinate 309,453 of NC_143091.1, read as the reverse complement.
GTGTATTAGGCATGAGTGACGTAGCAAAGAGCTTGTTATCTTTAGTAAATGATGATTTTAGTTTATCTAAAATTGAAGGTGACGAAACTAGCATGAACATTCTAAAGAGACTGACAGTGATGCGAAAATTAGCTGAACAAACACCCGATTTACAAGCCACGCTACTGAAATTAGAAAAAAATCCAGAATTAGCTCGCTCCGACCCTAAAATGAGGGAACTGGTACGAGAAAGTGCTGCTCTTATGATTATACCTGAAGAATCGCCTCTTATGACTTCCGATGACGTCCCGTTGAGTTTACTTCAACCGGAGAATAGTCTCGCTATGGAGGACTTCCTGTTTCAGCGTAAAAAATGTCCGGGAGCATTGTTAATTATGAAGAGAGGCCTGCAAGCGGTGGTACCTCGAGAAGCAAGCCGGGCCGTTTTGACGGGTGAAGTGGCATATTCGGTTCTAGATGAAAACGGCATACGCCATTTCGAACCTTTACACGTATTTTCAGCTCTTAACTTAAGTAAACCGATAGCACATCGCTTCAGTATGTACAGCTGTCCGATCGCAGATGAAAAAGATGATGATCTACAAAATATTAATGGCTACTGCAACATTAGTAACAGTCAAATTATAACGAGAATGGGCGGTTGGGGACGTAGATATAGCGGCGTTAATTTGGATAAGGAAAATAGAAGTAGATACAATACATATGATAACACGCCGAGCTATAAACGATACCCGTCTAGATCATCTACGAGATCTAGGTCTAGTTGTAGCAGAAGTCCGCCAAAGGTAATTTGTTACACAAGTCACTTACATAAAGGTCACACTCAATAATCAACTAAATAACATTTCTATCGCTACATAATTTTGTGATGATATGCCAAAATCATCCCCCTAAGACGATATTAATAGGAATCGGCATAAGATATGTTTTATATAATCATGTTAAACGTAAAAATTATATGTTTGTTACAGGTAGACGACGTCGTAGTAGCGTCTAGTGACTACACAGCGGCGGCAGATGACGAAGTCTCTGTCAAAGCTGGAGATATTGTCGAAGTTCTCGACACTAAAGCCGCCCTCGGTTCCAAGTAAGTTTATCTTGTGAAACTCGTCTGTTCTACACAGCATGGCCTAAATTTAATATCACCATGCCCTAATTCGTGAAACATCTATATTTAACCCACCAGATACTCTTGTTGAACTGTTCGATCTTTCAGCGTGTACTAAAATAAATTATTAAGTCATGTTCGATACATTTATTACGGTTTTCCCTAAACATCATTCGTTTAACCGCGATTTTTATTAACTCTCTACCTTGCCTGTTTATTTGGGTACAATTTTGAAACTATATTAAAATTATCACAAATTAAGTTTTTCCATTGCTACGAATTTTGTTCTAACGCAAGAATATGGAGAGAAAAATATTCTGGACATACATTTTACTTCGAAAATAACTCTTGATCTAACTCTTTGACCCTGTTATTTTCAAGTTAAACGTATTAAAAATATAATCCAGAACGCTGAATTCCTTCTAATTCTTACATCCGCAAACATTTGATCTTTAAATCTGGACCAAACTCAAAACCATCTAAGAATGTTTAACTTCTAAAACTAGGATGAACATAAAACGGCGGGAATGCGTTTTATTATCGTTCCAATGCGCTGGACAACGATACGGGGTAAATTTAGAAAAGGTCGATGCACTTTCTTGCGCAACTTTAGCATTTAATTCATTAGAAGCATCGAGTAATACTGACATGCATTTAGAATGGAATTATGGAATCTATGGAGATTTTTCGCGAAGTTTAACTTTATCTGGAATAGGATAAAAGTTAAAAATATATCTAGTTATATGTTTTTGATATCTGACATATTACCCCAAAGTCTCGTATTTGTAAATAAGTTCCAATTCAATTCATTAAACTTGCAAGGAATGCGTTTTTCATTGCATTAAAGTTATTTTGTCGTAGACGTTTTTACCTTAACCTTTCTTTATCTGTCTCGTGCGACTAATGCATTGGCAAAACTTACACCACAAATCTCAATCATCATCATTATTCTAATCTCCCATTAAAACAACACAAAACCAGCATCTGTCATACAAATAACGTCATTATCATCAGCAATCATTAGCACATCCTCATTAATGAAAGATGACGTAATGACAACAATTATTGATGCAGGTACAGAGGACGTGTCTATAGATACGACAATCATTTCTTCCAGTCCAGAGGCTCGTCTTTGGACTATGTGTTTAGCGTACCCACATACAAAATGTATTACTATTAACTGTTGTAGTAATACGATATGTGTTACAAGGAAGATGATCTAATGAAATGAAGATCGTTCAGTGAAGAAGATGGAATCATTATCATTGTAAATATCCCGCTTTAGCCACGAAAACGTTCGTTGTTGTATTTGTTGTGATCGATTTATATTGTGATAATTATCATTATAATTGTAATCCTTAAAATTATAATCGTCATTTTCGTTATATAGAGAATACAATGTATCCCAAGTGTAAGGTTGCAAAGCGATGTATTCAATAAAGACACTAAAAAACATGGAGTTTCCTTTTAGCATATAATATTTTATTTAATAAATGGTCAGGTTATATTATAAGTATTGTATATATGTATGTATTCAGGTTTCTCTCATGTTTTGGATTCCTTAAACTAGTTCCTATAATATCATCAAAATTTATTGAATGGTTGCCTCATAAATGATTAAAGAAACACTCTTCTTAAATCTTATTTAATCTATTTACATACACCTATATAAACAATTTAAAAAATATACAAATAATAGAAAGAATCTTAACTACAGCTGTGACACAAGCCAAATGGATATGATCTTTAAACTCTGCATTAATTGAATCGTTAATACATTTTATATTGAACAGTAAATGTCCCAATGTTGCGAAGTATTTTATGTGATACGACGGAATAAACACCTGTCGGTATTATAATTAGCTCTAAATACCTAACTGAATCACGCTATCGAAATGCGACAATTTCTAGAGGTATTATTAGAATACCCTACTGCACATTGGATAGCTATCTCGTTACTATAGTTTAAACGATTGGTTTTGCTTATGTTACTATGTAGATGAATTTATGTTAATGGTGATAGCATCACTACATAGTATAAAACAAAGTCGCTTTCCTATGTATGCTTAAATCTTTAAAACTACGCAACGGATTTTGATGCGGTTTTTTTAATAGATAGAGTGATTCAAGAGGAAGGTTTTAGTATATAATTTATTATGTTTTAGACAAAGCGGGCGAAGCCGCGGGTGGAAAGCTAGTGTACCAATATTTCAATGTAATGTTTTAACGATCGTAAGAAAAGAATCGTTTTGGATAATAGAAATGGGACAGTGATTTTAATAATAAAAGAAAATATCAACACAATAACTTATTAATTTCCTCAAACATTTTTCCACATTGGAATTAATACTGCTTTAAGATATCATGGTTTTACGGTAAAGGTATGAAAGATTTATGAGAGAAAGAACATAGTATAGGAGTACCTACTTACTATATTTGTAAAAGAGAAATAATAATTATTGCTTTTTAATTAAATTACCTTGGCAATGCTCTACAAATGAACCTTAATTAAGTAGGAACTTTACATTGCTAGATAGTAATAGAAAAGTTATACATTATTTCATCCAACATTAGATCTATTTGAGAATATTTTTATAAATGGAAAGTCGAAATGCGTTGAAAAAAATACTATAATATAGTAACTTTTAACCTTGACAAAAAGTGAACCCAAGATTAATTACGCTGGCTGTAACAAGATCATTTAGAATTATTATACTCCTATTTAAGGAGACAATATTAATTATCTTCTTTATATATATAAAATTCTCGTGTCACAATGTTAGTCTGCATACTCCTCCGAAACGGGTGGACCGATTCTCATGAAATTTTCTGTGCATATCGGGTAAGTCTGAGAATCGGCCAACATCTATTTTTCATATGTACCACGGGCGAAGCCGGGGCGGGCCGCTAGTAATAATATACAAGTCTATTATGGACAGTTTATCTTTAGTCAAACCATTTCTAAAAGTATAAAAGGTCGGAGATCCTTTTATGGTATAAATGAATAGCTTTTTGAAACGTAAATTACATGAATTATGACGATTCAAAAGCGCTTCCATAACAAGTCTAGTTAGCTAAACAAACGTTTAGTTTGAGCTTATCAGAATAAGTTGTATGTAATGAATCGAAGTATCAACATACTTCATTGTAGTGAAGTCGCGAGCTAAAGCTAGTCTTCTAAAATACTAGTAAATTATGATTGTACTCATATACATTGTATGATGGTACTGTAACAAGATAGGCTTTATTACATATGACTTTTATGACAGAAGGTTAGACAACAGTGTCTTGGACTACCGCCAGTTGTTCTCGGAACTCAGTAAGAGATGAAACGGTTTGCATTAAACTGCTATCTGGGGAACTGTAGTCTTTGAGGATAATGCTTTGATATAGTACTCAAACTTGATGTATGGTGATTGTGGTATTAAAACGTGTTCTTTGTGTTTGAAGTTCATTATCACTAGCTTGAGTCGGATATATCGTATGTATTCAAATAAACTCAAATGTTAACCGATTTTTCTTAACTTTTTCAAACCTGAGGTTACTCTTGATCGGTCAAAGACTATAATATTTAAGAAAAGTAGGAAGTAGGTGTATAGCTTTCAAAAATTTCAATACATTGTGCAATAGATCGATTTGAAATGAACCAAAAGATTAAATACCGGTTGCATAATATAAGTAAAATTTGTAAATGGAGGTCGGTAGGTAGTACTTGCATTAATTCGAATACACACATGAAAACACTTTTTAAAATAAAAACAAATCTCCACTGGTAATGAAATAAAACGTCAGCTCGTATTATTGGCTACCATGACCAACATCAAATCAAACACATGTACCATATTATAAAAACATCTAATCAAATACAATCAAGAACACGAAAACTACGAGCATTCAGAACACGCTTCAAATTTCGCAACTGTAAAACATTTGCTTTACAAGTTTTCCAATAAAACGGATATAATGACACCGGCTAATTAAATCATGGTGTAACTGTGCCACCGTTGACGTCACGCGCTTTTGGGGGCAGCCTCAAATAGCCCCGTTGAGTGTAGCTTGAGTGACGGTTACACGTGTGATTTATGTAGTTGAGTTCAACATTTGCCTTGTGTGTTATGGACATCTGCGTTAATTCAACTTATTAATGGACTAGATATATTATTGTAGTCTATCGTCTAATATGTGATGATAGAGATAATGTTTTCAAGAACACCTTATAATTAGATTTTCAATTTCAACACGAAGAGTCTGACAATAATTTAGTGTAATATTTTGAATAGTGTAATAAATTATTAACATTATATTAATTCGTGTCAATATTTTGGGAAAATGTAATGTTAATCTCGTCCGATATTTAATGATCAAAATACTTATAATATGGTAGTAGAATTACCAATGTTTTGCAAATTTGACTTTAAATGCTACTAAGGAGAGAAAAGGCAATCTAATTACTTCTTAATGATTCTTGAATTATGGTAATTTTTGGCAAAGTTTATTCAATATAGTTATCCATGAATGAAAAAGCTGTATTTACCACAGAAAGAACCTAATCCTAATAAACCTATCCTGTTATAAAAGTTCCTTAGCTATTAGATTCAACCAAAGTGAACCTAAAGTTCACCTAGACATCATATGAAAGCCAGAAAGTAACTTCACTCAAACAATCAGCTATTGCATTGATAATTTGGTTAGAAATATCATCCAACCAAAAATTGCCCAACATTTCTATTAGGATTAAGAATACAACACCAATTCTTTCCAAAGCAAAGCATATACCATCAAAAAATTACGTTCTTATTAGAATTCAACCCAACCTTTTCTAAAACATACACCATCTAGCTACGTAGCTTTATGGGTATGCACGTGCATATCCCACTCAAAATTATTTAAAAGTAGAGAAGCCCATACAGCTAAATTTAAAGCATCACGTGGTATGGTATGGCTTGGGCCCTGACATTGTGTTCCGTGACACTTGAGTGATGGATGGCAATCCGATACCCACACTGTTGGATCTTTGGTGACAAGTATTATTTATTTATGCTGTATTTTTAGATGCAGTGGGTGGTACTTGTGTGAAGAGATGTTAGAATGATTTGTGAAATGTGAAATACTTAGATATAATTCAATTTTTCATCAAAGGACATAGGTAGCTAGAGTAAAATAATTAATAAACAGTCACTTGGCTGTGATTTCGTCTTTTTGATGGAATTATTCCAGAGTTAACAGAAAACAGCAGGATATTAAGGTAAACCATATAAAACAGCGCTCCGTCTGTGAAAATCTTGTCAAAATTGATAATTGACTTTTAGAAATAT